>NC_089792.1:17341920-17349420 GCF_040412425.1 Macrobrachium rosenbergii
TCGGCTAGCACTCTGCTAGGCCCGAGTTCGAGTCTCCGGCAGGCCAATGAAGAATTAGAGGAATTTATTTCTGGTGATAGAAATTCATTTCTCGCTATAATGTAGTTCGATTCCACAATAAGCTGTAGGTCCCGTTGCTAAGTAACCAATGGGTTCTTAGCCACGTAAAATAAGTCTAATCCATCGGCCCAGCACTAGGAGAGCTGTTAATCGGCTCAGTGGTCTGGTTAAACTAAGGTAGACTTAACTTAAAGAACTTCAGTCAGGCGGAAAATGGTTTGCAGAATCGTACCAGTTAATTATAACTTTTATAGTAACCTCGGTTTTATCTTCACAAAAGAGTGAAGACGAAACAGCTATAAACCACCAAGAAGAAGAGATTTTGCTAAATAAATATCTCCTCATCGTAATCATTAACTACTCAACTAGATCGCTTTGGTGGCATGTAGCTGTCCTATGTACATGCTCATTAAGTCTCTCTCTCTCTCTCTCCTTTAAATTTATTGTGAAAAACGTTCAAACTCCTGCTGCCGAGGGGCTGACTTTCGCGTACACTCATATATGCTGAATATTTTATTCAAAACACATCTAAAACTTTCTTCAACCGTATCACATATGGCATAAATATCTTATATAATCACAATTCTAAAGTCGTGATATTTTTCTTGGAACCCCAAGACCTTTTCTTGGGAAATCAGAAACAAAGTTGTACCCATAAAAAAACTTTGTATCTTTAATTATTAGAATGAGCGATTATCCCTTTGAAAACTAATCTAGTTAGTTTAAGAATACTCCAGCATAAAATCAATGAACAATAAATCGAACGAGTGAAGCACAATGAACGGGGCATATTTTGCCACTAGAAGTTCTTTGGATACTCCAGAGTGCTTTTGTTTACCGGCAAGCATACAGATGTGACCACATTACTCCGCATACGTTCCCGTCTCCTTAAAACAGTCTAAGAAGGCGATTTTTGGTTACAATTCTCATCGTTCACGAAACTGATGTTAATGAATTCCTTGATCTCAAATGACATGGATTACATGGAATCTGGCTGCCAAAGCTGGGCGTTATGTAGTGTTTCTTCAGGTTGTACTTGATATATCTAAAGTATTCTCACATAGATAGCTAGATATTTTTATATTATATTTTTCGTTCTTTAGTACTTGTTTCTTAAATCAGTTTTATGTCGTACAAAACAAAATCCAAACTTTATTCATTTCGTTACTAATTATAAACGACAACTAAACTATTCGAAAACTAATTTAAGATTTAATTTAATCTAGTTCTCAGTCAAAGAACTAAAAACCTTTAAATATGGGATGGTATCGATTTTGACCTCTTAAAACATGCCATTTCTCGAGTGTATGACATCTTGATGCCTATTCGTTCACATCAAAAATAAACTCATAAATAGGTTGACGTATGCCACACCACATTTCGCCAAATCAGTTGTCGGCGCCGGCAAACTGACGGATTTCCGCCATTGACTTACTATAGCAAGTGACGCCATGATAATTAGAAGGTTGCAACGCAGTCCAGCGCCTTCCTTAGGACCAATGAACAGTGGAACTAATTTCATCTTGATGTCGCGTCTTCGAATTGCTGTCTTAAGCCTGTTTATGACGAATTTTTTTGTATGATCTTTTCAGTGACATTCTCATCTCAAATCTGCTCTTAATGTGAGGCTTATTTTTTTTCAGTGCCGAATTAGAATGATGTATCAAAGAGAGGATGAATTTTCTTCATTTCGTAACATGTCTCTGGCATATAATTCGCTGGAGTAGTCTCAGTTTAGATAATTTTGAGTTACATTTTCGAAAAAGAACTGTTAAGTGCATCCTTGACATCCGGTTTTATTTCTCATGGAATGCTTCTTGCTCTTCATCATATTCACATGTATAGGCATAGTTTCGTCTGCAAGCACAAACCCTTACAACAATACTCGTAAATACACATATTTGCAAATACAGTATTGGTACATACAAATATACATTTACAAACACATACATACACATAAATATGCACATCTGTGGACTTGCATATACATACACAGCCAAAATTGCACAAATAATCATTTATGCATGTTACTTATTGATCTAAATTAATAGGCTAATCCATTCTAGCGGTGGGATTCGAATCCACACATGAGAGATTATTTTACTATAGGACACACTGACCATTAATAACGGTTACTGCTTTTAAGGCTGAAATGCATATTCATTGAATCCACTGGTTAATTTTACTATAGACACAGATACGCACACACACACACACACACATATATATATATATATATATATATATATATATATATATATATATATATATATATATATATACAAACATATTTACACATACATATATATATATATATATATATATATATATATATATATATATATATATATATATATAAAATATATATCAGTAACAATGACCTAACCTACATATACTGTACATCTGACGACAGCGAATTCTGTGGGCATTTGGAGGTTTGAGCAATACTTATTTTTGCATCCTGGTCAATCTACTGTACAATACAGTATATAGGTATGTATATTCGTATATATATATATATATATATATATATATATATATATATATATATATATATATATATATATATATATATATATATATAAATGAAGTTGGCGCAGCTGTGAATGGGTACCAGAGGCAGCCTGTTGTCAGGAAAAGGGCATGAACTAGCAACCTCATCCCAAGAAACTCACTGAGAACCAGAGAGCTTTACCCATCTGGCACCCTCCACAATGAGCAAAGGGTGTACATGTACACACACACACACACGTATATATACTGTATTATATAAATATATACATGTATGTGTTTATGTATATATATATATATATATATATATATATACTGTACATATATATATATATATATATATATATATATATATATATATATATATATATATATATATATATATATATATATATATATATATATATATATATATATATATATATATATATATGTGTGTATGTGTATATGTAGGCATTTAAAATTTCTCTCTCTTCCAACTTTTGTATTATCTCACATAATCAGATGTTTTTTTGCCTGTCATAGATATCGGACTTGTACACTTTTACTTCTTATGCAAGGCAGTCACTAGAGAGAGAGAGAGAGAGAGAGAGAGAGAGAGAGAGAGAGAGAGAGAGAGAGAGAGAGAGAGTAATGGCCAAAATGATGAAATGAAGATACTTTTATATATGGTACATAATAAAATTCAAACACATTTAAAGCCAGACGGTATAATATCCTGTAAATCTAAATTATCTTACTGACATCTTAGGCGAATTATCTAAGAAAAACTATTTTTTCAAAATTCTCGGATAATGTAAACACCTGACAACTATAGACTAGCGAAGTGAATTTAGCAGCAGTTTATACTGCAGCCCTTCAACGAACACCATTTCTGAATCTTCTGTAAGTAAAGGCGCTGTTCATTTAGTAAAACTACTCAATCCGTTATCATTTATAAGAATGTATTTTCACAAGATAATTGTTGATTTCACAAGCAACTCTGTCTTTCTGTCCAAATGACTCTCTTATAAAAGTCAAATCAGTAAACAAATAAAACTTATAATGTGGCCCCACCTGTTTCTGTTTCTAATGTTCAGACAAATCCCCAACGTAATTGATGTATGCTCATTATTATTCCATTCTCACCTCGAGTTTTATCTGTGGTCTATTTATCTATTCTATTTTCCCGACGGTGCTTTGCTGGCCTCGTGTGAGGGCGAACACTAGATTTATGAGCACTGCTTTTATGCTTCATCGAAGCCCCCACCGCGCTCAAGAGCACACATATTTTCCTACTCGACATAATTATAGATTGAGAGGATAACGGCACCTTAGGAGTTCTACCTCACTTGATTTGCACCCAATCTGTACTTGACTCGCTCCTCTTGAAAAGAAAGGTTCGCTCAAGTGTGCAGTCGCGCTGCAAGACGATACCAGCACTGCATACGTACAGTACTTTTACCCTTTTCTTTTCCCCCGATCTCATACAAGGCTTCTCCGTTCTCTGTCTCTCACCCTAGTTTCGTTGTTATCCCTTTTCCGTTTGTGGAACATATAAAACAACAGCAGCCGAAGGGAAATGCCGATGAAATGTAGGAGTGGAACATAATGAAAGAACGGCTGATGTTTAATTATCCTCTTTATGCATTAATTAATTCAATTGTGTACCTGTAGACTTCCTAATTTATTTTTTTTATCTTCTAATAATATTATTATTATTATCAAGACTGTAATAGGCTTAGTTACTGTTATTTAATCATAGAAGATCTATTTCAATATTTAGTTCCTTATGAACTGTCACAAAACTACCATGCGATTAACTGTTGTCATCATTCGTTTTTCGGTAGAACTGTTTTCTGTTTTTGAAGGACAGCAGAGATACTCGTCAACTTGAATCATACTATAGACAGAAAACGTTAAATGTATATTGAAAAATAGATATTCAACGTATTTGGTAATCTTACATTCGTGGAAGTGTCCTCTTTTCGCTTTTTAAAGTTACAAGATTTATTTTAAGACTTAAAAAAAGCATAAAAACATTTGAACATATTAGGCTCTCTGTGAGACTGAATGAAACCTATTTGCTATGATCTCTCTCTCTCTCTCATATACCACATAACTCTCCTGCTGTTGCCATTTTAGCTATACATGATAAAAGATACAAAAGATCATTCTAAAACGGATTAAACTGCCAACCAAATTTATTTCCAGAAATTCTCTTACTATTTACACGAATGACATGTTGGTATGTCATTTAGTTCTAAACTTAATTTTTATGAATATAATTTTTACATTGACTGAATCAGATCGTGAAAAACTAAATTGACCCTCACAAACAAAATTTTACCGAATCACCAACAAATTGGATGAAAAATATGTTCCTAATATCTTGCACGCGTATGCAGTTTCATGTTAGTTACAAAAGGAGAAAGATCTCCTATATGTACGATTGTCTACGCTAATCACCTCCAGTTTTCAGAAACCAGGGTGTTTATTTTCTGAGCAAAGGCATTCCATTAAGAGAGAGAGAGAGAGAGAGAGAGAGAGAGAGAGAGAGAGAGAGAGAGAGAGAGAGAGATTTTCTACAGTAAAAGATAATTTCTTGCAATATGAGAACGTATAGATGGAAGTCAATATGAAACTTCGGAAGTTCATAGACCTTAGGGAAAGACATCCGTTAAAACTCAATAGTCGAGTACCAGGATCTGGTTGATAGCTACAAACTCCACTAGAATAGTGACCGCCACTTTTGAGGCCAACGACAGTTTTAGCTAAAGGTAGCATCCGTAGTTGTCTAAGGACTGAAAATATCAATAAGCTGTTATTCTGGGAAAAAATGTCAACCAAGATTTCCATAATCAAAAGCATGTAGTGTATTATTATTATTATTATTATTGAAACAATTTAACCAGACCACTGAGCTGACTATCAGCTCTCATAGGGCTGGCCCGAAGGATTTGGATGAAATGCCAGGTCTAGGCTATAGAGGCCTAGCACTGGGACGAAATAGGCCATTCAGTATGGTGGTGAATGAATGAAAATGAAATTAAAAACTGTTGTAAAATCATGTTTTATATACACACACACACACACACACACATATATATATATATATATATATATATATATATATATATATATATATATATATATATATATATATATATATATATATATATATATGTTTATATATATATAATGATTTATTTATGATATTTCCAAGCCTTCCTAAGACATTTCAGACAAATTTTAAAAATGTTAGTCTTCTAGTTATTACTCACTGGGTATTTGGAAGCCTTTGCTCTCCAAAATTATACAGGTTGGTGGAGAAGTCAGTCAGTCTACAAGAGGGAATCGAACCTCGGCGCTCTTTCACAAAATAGAAAAAAAAAAAGGTTTACTGTCCCTTCAACTCTTTCATCTTATTTTCACAAGTCACTCAGTGGTAAAATTACACTAATAAACTTTTAGTGCATGTAAATGATGAGGACAAACGTGAACATTTCTATCACCATCTAGATTATCAAAATAGTGAACACGCCTGAGAAAGAAGCCAGATATATCTTAAACTCCAACTCTCTCTTCACTGATTCTCTCTTTAAGAACGCTGCACTAAAAAATGGAATCATCAACTGAGCGTCTTCTTTCGCTGCGAGTTACAATGCTTTGAGTGAGAGATCTCTGACAAAGGGTTCTTCATTGGAAGGGTGGGTAGAGCTCTCGGCTAGCACGCTGTTGGCCCAGCGTTCGACTCTCCGACCGGCCGATGAAGAATTAGAGGAATTTGTTTCTGGTGATAGAAATTCATTCCTCGTCATAATGTGGTTCGGATTCCACAATAAGCTGTAGGTCCCGTTGCTAGGTAACCAGTTGGTTCTTAGCTACGTAAAACAAATCTAATCCTTCGGGCCAGCCCTAAGAAAGCTGTTAATCACCTCAGTGGTCTGGTTAAACTAAGATATACTTAACTTCTGAAAAAGGGCAATACGTCATGACCGACCTAAGCTACAAAATGATGTAAATAAAAAAAATTTTTGTTTATAGTCGCTACAATGAAGTCTTCATGACACTTAATATCACCTTCCTGTACGACGAAATAGCAACTACGTAAGAACGTAATGCGATTTTCTTATTCGATAAATCATCACTCACTGGGATTACGTGACGAGTTATGAAATGCCTGATGCGTGGAACATAAAGCAACCCAAGTATATACCCTTTTTGCAATTAAGACGATCAAAATAATTTTTTTTATCACGCGAGAAACATGCATGAAGGGAAAACTGATACAAATGGTATAAAAAAATGGCTACTACGACTACTATCACTAGTAGTAGTACTGCTACTATTACTATAATGATGCTGATAATGATGACCCAAAGGATTTTTATTAACTATTGGCACACTCAGACCATAACTGTCCACGTATCATATTTCATACTGGCTATCGTTACCCATGCATTATGCTTATGGCACAAAATGTAACTGACATATCATGTGGACCGCTCAGACACAGGTGTGCGCGCATCAGTCTGAAATGCCTGCTTGACTCCTGGGAGTCTGAGGTAAAGCCCGGTGGAATTATTTATTCTTCAGGTCTCTCGAAGGGATTTGTAGCGACAGATTAAGTTTAATTAGACGTCGAGAATCCGGGAAAGCCGCAATAGTTATGCACCTATTAAAGCAAGGTGTCTCTTGGTCTTGCTGTGTCGTTCCTCGCAATCATTCTGGTTATTGCTTTCGGAATTTCTAATGAACCTGATGCGGGCCTGTTTCGGTGGACTTCTGCGCTTGACATGTGTCTGCGAACATAAAAGTTACGTACGAGCGTTTCTTTGCTCTTAATGATTATTTTACTTATCTGCAACAATGGCCTGCATCGAGTAAGATTATATTCATCAACAATACGTAAAGATTCGTTGTGCATTGAAATATTATCTTCATTCA
>NC_089792.1:17354420-17371920 GCF_040412425.1 Macrobrachium rosenbergii
CCAAGGGCAGAGCAGTGGAACTGTTTGTGTTTGCTGAGACCAGAGTAAGTGGAGTATGACTTGTTGCACTCGGTGCATGAATATCTGGCGTCACTTCTGACACTGCTACTACTGCCATCACTCGAGGCAGATTCTGAGCCAGGGGAATAACACTCCCTTTGATGAAGTCTTCTTGGGGATGGTGGCTGTGGGTTGGCTAATATAGGTGGCATGGGCCACGAAAATGGCACCATACCTGTCCAGAAACCAGGAGGACCAGCTAAGAACGACCGAGGGGGAGAGGTCTGTACATAAGGGTTTTTTTCCGAGTTCGGATGAGGCTTAGAACTGTGTTTCTGTGGGCCCTCTGATAACCATGGACGATGAGGGGCAGATGGAATAGGGGAGGTACACTTAACACTAGATATTCTACTATCATGAGGTGTAAAAAGAACAATGTCACTGTGTGAAGAAGCACCCTGTTGTCCAGCAGATATAGGCACTTTCAAACGGTTCAAATGATCAGATGGGGGTGGAGGCACTCGCAGGGAAGGAATATCCATTCCTAAGAGTGAACCAACATGGGAATGACTTTGGGAACATGTTGGCATCTCGGAAGTGTCAAGAGGGTGAAGTCTGTCGCTCCTAACTTTCTTCCCTTCGGGGCTACTTCCATTTCTGCTGGTGCACGCCATCTGAGACGCTGGGTATTCTTTTCTTCTGTGGCTAAGTTTAGGGACATCATGTACCTCATGATTACTTGATCTTGCATTTTGAGAGTTGTCTGTGAGAACCAAAGAGTCAGAATATAACCGCTTGTTTCCTTGTTTACAGGAATCGTTCATTTTGATAACATGGGAAAATTTCATTTGAACGAGAGAGTCTTCGACAGGCGCATTTTGTAAGGAGGAACCTTCTGAAGGAGGTGTACTTTGCACATGCCCATTTTCCGTCTCTGAATGGTTTGCACGAGATTTGTGAGTCAGAATAACGCTCTTGGAGTTCGACGCAACTGCGTTCTCCCCTTCTTGATCGGTGGATACTGTTCTTTGCTGGTTTGCGAAATCGCTTCCACAAGAAGTTTCGACGCATATATTTCTTATTTGCGCTACTTGTGAAAAGGCTTCAGGCACAAATGGAGGTTCTAATCGGTGAATAAGAGGCGCTTCCTTGCCGCACTTCAGGCTTAGGTCCTGCGGCTCAGTCTGTTCTCCTCCTGTGAAAACAAAGAAGAATTGCTTTAGAAATTCTGTATAACAGAAATTACTCGAGGAATTACTTCCAAATTACTGTCCAAGAACATATGAAGCTATCATTGCGAAGTAGATGAAAACAGAAGGGCGAAAAAAAGACTATGAATAAATTAACATAAATTAGCTTGTAGAATCTAAGATTCTACAGAAAAGGAGATTTAAAAAAAATGGCAATTAATAAATGAACAGGTCAAGGTAGTTGCGCTGAGACAACTTTTATTAATTTTATATATAGATCTTACCTTTGCCCAGCTGATTTAATCATATTTCTAATTTAGTTATGAATTAGGTTAGATAAAAAAAAAATAGTAAACTAATCAATTTGATAAATGATTTAATCATATTTCTAATTTAGTGTTATGAAATGGATTAGATAAAAAAAAACAATTACTAAACTAATCAACTTGATAAATGTTCAAATTTTTAACTTAAAATGAAAACTATGATTCGGAAACCGTTCTGCCAAAACTGAGAGGCTAAACAAGAGGAAAAGTTACTTTGGAATGTTGAAAAATGTACACTCGACATTTCTATCAATACTGATAAGCAATATGACCATTTCGTTTCTCTTCTTCCCGGGTTTTAGAGACTTTCCACTGGAAATTTCTTCGTTCATTTAAAATATTGGGATATACAGATATTAGGAGGATGTAGCAATACTTGAAAAGTAAAAGTTATTCTAAATTAATATAATGAATATATGCAACATTTACGCATACTTTCAAACATGCAGGTGACAACAAATTCTTAAGAAAATCGTAGTTTATAAAACTACTTGCTCTACAGACGAAGGTCACATGGTAATTCTTTACCACTAATGACTAAGCGACACATAAAAAGCACGTGTCTTAAAACTATAAATTCTAATTCTTTATCATATCGCTAATATTCAAAAGATAAAGCTCTTTTTAAATAAAAAAAAATCCATAACAAACAACATTCATTATTATTGTTAAAGGCTTTACGACACATTCAGAAACGTATATTACATCTTACTGAATAACAAATATCATCCTGAACACTTCATAAAACAAAACTTTCCGCAAATCAGTTTTGTTGTAATTTAAATATTTTTCTTGGAAAGCCAAGTTCTTTCTATGTGCTCACATGAATAAAGAGAGCGGAACACTCTCTCGAAAGATCTCTGTAGCTAGTTAAAAATAAGTAAATAAGATTATCGTAAATTTTATTCTCCATTTCTAACAATGACAATCTTTACTATTTGAATACGCTTGCTATGAGATGAGAGAGAGAGAGAGAGAGAGAGAGAGAGAGAGAGAGAGAGAGAGAGAGAGAGAGAGAGAGAGCGAAAAAAATTGGCAGCTGATATGTACCTGAGATACAGGCAGTGTAAGCCTGCAGTGATACATATCACCTAAGACGACTCCTCGAATTTACGAGCAGCGGTAATGCGGGTCATAAAATCAAGTCAGGAAAGCGCCAGAAGAAGAGACAGGGAAATGAGGGAGTGAGGGAGGATTTTTTCCTCTCTCTCCTGTGAATATAAGAACAATCAAGAGTGACATCTGTGGGTTACTTTGAAGTTTTCGGTCTTAGGATTCTAAAGTCCAACCTCTCTCTCTCTCAAAACAAAGACAGCTTTCAGTGCGCTCTTATTTTTTCATAACTTCGGTCATCTTGTCTGCGGGCAAGGAGGGTAAGGACTGGGCAAAGGGGAGCCATCAAGGCAGTTGTCGGCATTTCTTCCCCTGACGGTTATGGGGAATTCTCCCTGCATTTTACGCTCCGATAAAAGAAGGCATCCATTAAGAGTTACAGCTGACTTTTCTGCTCTGGTTTTAGGAGCAGTAGTAAAATAAAGGGGAAAAAGAAATGAAGTTATTCTGAAATTGCAGTCGGACTTCGAAGAAAAAGTAAACGTATGTCTGTATAATTCAGATGAGTCATGTGATAACAACGTCAACAGCAGCTAGGAGAAATGCAATGGCAAAAGTCACTCTTACGATAAAAATGACAAAAATTATCATAAAAATTGTAATTTCGTTAATGATAACAATAACAGCAAGGAGAAAACAAAACTGCTGACCATAACATTAAGGAAAATCCAAATGCTGGTTCAGTTACGTGTGGGAAAAGAGAGAGAGAGAGAGAGAGAGAGAGAGAGAGAGAGAGAGAGAGAGAGAGAGAGAGAGAGAGAGAGATTTATCGTAAAGGAATCAACAAACCTAAGTTATTTCAGAAACACAATAACGAACTACAGCACAACACAAGAGACCATAAAACACCAGAAGTACGAACAGACCACCACGTTTTATGTACTGGGATAATTTCGCTGCAAAGAACATCTCGTTACCCTACTACACTCACTAACATCTTTTTACACCTCTCTGAAACTAAACTTGCTGTCCTGGCCATTAAATCAAAATCTTTCAGTTTATATCTGCTACTTGTATCAGTTGTATTTCAAAAATAATTTTTTCAGAACGTCCTTCCCACATATGACGACATTCAGCCGCTTATGAGAACGATAGGGTGATTCTCCATAATCACAAAATAATAACCTAAGGCATTGGGCTCCAATCAATTAGAAAGAATTCAGATGAGCGGAAAAGGAGATTTGGACCGAGTGAAGTTCGGATTTCTCAGGTCATGGAACCGGATTACCGGAAGTGGACCTTTTTACTTGACTGATGCTTGTGTATTGCGTGGTTCTCTTTCTCAAGGTACGGATGCGAAACGAGTACAGGGCTGCAACATAGTTCTAGGGGCATAAACATTTTTGTAAAATTTGATTCATACTAAAAACATTACTGCTGTCCACGGGATTTGGAGGAGGAGGATAACAAAAAGATCATGATATACAGAAGGAAACTGAATACGAGTGATAGCTACAGGAGACAAAACAGGGGCACAGAAACGATGTGGAAAAACTGCAGTCGTTGCAAAAATAGTGTAGGTCATTGTGACAGATATATCAATAAACTTTAATTAAAATATTTTTTATACGATATTCAGATTAACTACTCATTTAATATTTAATTTTCAGCTTTTATTCTTAACATCCGGTTTTTCAAGTCAATATAACTTTCTAATAAGTGTGTGTGTGTGTGTGTGTGTGTGTGTGTGTGTGTGAGAGAGAGAGAGAGAGAGAGAGAGAGAGAGAGAGAGAGAGAGAGAGAGAGATATCCAGTGTTTTCTGAAGCTGCTACTTTTCGCTGTGGTCTTTCTCCATTTCTTGGAAATGACGTGTAGTTCCTTTGCACAGTTATTTCTTATATTTGAATTGCAAAGATGGTATTCTGTAGCATGAGGAATATTCGTATTCCATCAATATCACGGAATTATGCATTTGCTTAGAAAAAAAAAAAAAACTTTAGTCGAATTCCTTACTCTGCCATGATTTTCTACGGTATGCAAGTGATTTCTGCGTCGATTACTACTCATAATAAAATTCATTCCGGGAAATCAAAACTCATTTCTTTAAAAAGAAATCAGGCGTTTTCTTGCATCAGCCAAACCTATTTTAAATTTCTGATTTCTTTTCATTCGACATACAAATGTTCCTTTACTAGAAAATGCATTTGACATAAAATATTGAAATACGTCTGGAAATACCAATACGAGATCTGAAATAATTTTCTTGTTAACGTTGTCTGCAGATTCTTCTTACATACAATAAAAAAAAAAAAAAAAAAATTTATTTCTATTCATTTGTTATTTTTTGGAAATACAGAAAAAGCAATGGAACTTTATTTTTAATTTTTATAAAAACTGTACCCAATGCAGTTGGTCAATATAAAGAAACCATATCAGCAGGTTTTTTTTTCGTCGTTGAGACCAGTCTCTTTAAAATGGAATTTCATATAGGGTAAACTGGACGAGATAAGGACTCTCTCATTAAATAGACTGCTTTTTTTTTTCACTGGCAGCCAAATGGTCACGTGTATCCTACATCTAAGGGATTTCGCATGTACATGACTTACTGCGCCACTTCACGTGTTTGCAGGGATTAATGGTACGGTGGAAATGTTGAATGAACGTCCTAATAGCGTTAATGATATCATTACTTTTAACAAAATTCTTCACACTCACACTCAGGCACACACACACACACACAGAGAGAGAGAGAGAGAGAGAGAGAGAGAGAGAGAGAGAGAGAGAGAGAGAGAGAGAGAGAGAGAGAGAGAGAGAGAGACTTACTAAAAAAAAAAACGTTAAAATACACTTGATTTACAAAACAAGATAAAGGAATAGCAAAATTGAGAACCATCGTGCCATGATGGAAAAAAATAACTGACACGAATAATAAACACATAACAAATAAAAAAATTACAATGTGAATTTCAGTGCGAAGCCTTTGGCCCATTTCTTTAAAAATTACGAAAAAATTATATATGAAAAATATAAACTCTACGCTTATGCATGGAATTTATTATCCGATTTTTTCTTTCTGTATTTCTTCTGACACGGTTTATTTCTATTATTTGGCAATTTCTTCTGACACGGTTTATTTCTTATTATTTGGCAATTTCTTCTGACACGGTTTTTTTTATCATTTGGCAATTTCTTCTGACAACCTTTCTTTTTTACTATTTGCCATTTCTTCTGACACGGTTTTTTTTTTTATTCTACAACGACAATAGAATACTATGGGACAGAAGAAAACATGCGATAACAAAGGATGAAACGTTAGTAGCGTCAACAGACAACAGATAAATCCCCTATAATGTCTGTAACGGAATTCGAAACAACGCTGCAAAAACTAGAGTTTTTTGTTTACACACGTACACTCACCCCTCAACGATTATGCAAAAAACTTGGATTATATATATATATATATATTTATATATATATATATATATATATATATATATATATATATATATATATATATATATTTATATATCTATATAATATATATATATATATATATATATATATATATATATATATATATATATAATCTATATATGTATACATATATAGATATACAAATCTACCTACTATATATATATATATATATATATATATATATATATATATATATATATATATATATATATATAACACATGCACATGATGACTTGCATTCCCAGTTTGGAAACTGCTTTTTTCTTTATAAGTAAAATGACACTTGTTTTTCATAAGTTATATTCTTCCTGTTAAACTTTTTTCTAATTACAAAAACGGGGAGAGAAAAAGCAGCAGTGTTAAACCTTCAAGCAACAATTTCAAAGGAAAAGATTAAAAGATTTTTTTTTTATATACCGATTAACAATTGAATATAAGATGAATTACAAGACAATATATGAAATTTTCTTTATGTTTTGCTCGTGATGAGATAATAATAATAATAATAATAATAATAATAATAATAATAATAATAATAATAATAATAAAAATAATAATAAAAATAATAATAATAATAATATACGCTTAAGACATAATTAATTATTTTCGACATGACATTTAGGTCTCAGTAAAACTAATGAATGAAACATAAAGACAAAAATCCCCAGTTTCTACAATGGAGAAAAAGGACGAAGTGCTAATTTTTTCTAGAATAATTACGGAATACTTCAGTGTATACTTATTTATAATAAAAAAAGGGCACTACTGGAAGGTAACTTCGAATACATCATTTACTCTAAATACAAAAACGACCAAACCAACCCCTTCTAAGAGACAAGAAACACAAGGTCCTCCAAGAGACACTTACCTGCGTTTTCATAACAAACGGACAAAGGCCGTTTCTTCAGTGGGCAATGCGAGTAGTCGTTCTTCAAAACGACCATCTTGGAATGTTGATGAAGTTGTAGTAACAACTTCCCAAACAAGAGACGTCACCAGGGATTACAAACGAGAAATGTCTCAGCGCGTGTTGCACCAAAGTGAGCGAATGCGCGATTTATCTAGAGTCCACGTTGGGCGCCGCTCATAGCCAGAGACGGCACACCCATTCACGTCTGGTGTAGGCGAATCACTGACGATCATGGGACAGAAAGGGCAGAAGAACCCGCACTCTCTTTTCTGACGTGTTCTTGAGGTGGATGTAGATGTGCCGATGGGAACAGATGCTGTACGGCGGTTATGGAACGGGATTTTCTTTAAAACTGGGAATTTAACTAGTAAATGACAAGACACTAACCTAACACTATTTCACAAAATTAAGACAGTGATATCTTCTTCGGAAAACTCATTCGAAGACAGATAACAGCGGAAAAGCAAAGAGCAAATATATATTAAGTGGTAACCCGAAGAATGCCAAGGGAACACGTGCCGAGCAGCCAATCACCGACCAGCCACGCAACGCTCATCTTGACCAATGAGAAGCCTATGCCTGGGGATATGAGATGAGTAGAAAAAAAATAATTCCATGAGTTATTTTTTAATCACCGTCCAGATGGTTGCCTACCAGTTTAAGGACGCAGAATGTTTTCCCTAGCACTCGTATCCTTAGATTCTGAAAATATTTCACTGAAAAAATTATTACCTTTCGGAATATAAGAATATTGCAGCCAGATTAATAAAAAAATATTTTATTTTACTGCAATATTCTTTAATCCGGGATTCATTCATATTTGTCATACTGGCATCTGCATATTAATTTATAAAGTTAGAAGTTTATCACTATAATATCATTCATATTAGTTTGGTTAAAAATATTTTCTTACAAACCACAATCAAACACGGCACCAAGACAACATTATTCAAACAAAGTGCATTAAGACAACATTATTATAAGAAAAGTGCATTAAACACTAGAAAATGAAAACACTGATCAGGGTGTGTGTGTGTGTGTAATTGTTTGGTTAACGGAAAACAGAAAGACATGTTCGTTGACTTATTGTTCCTAAATTAACTGAATAAGCAAACTGGTGTCGAAGAAGCACTTTCTTTCAGAAAGGCAATATATAAAAAAAATATCACATGTGACCATGTCTTGGTAATAAGACGAAAGTACTTAGCATCTCCAGCGTTTCAATTTTCCTTCGTGGCTGTAACTTTGTTCGTATAATCATCACGTTCTTAATTTTTCGTGATTTAAACTAACGTATATATAGTATATATATATATATATATAATATATATATATATATATATATATATATATATATATATATATAATATTTTTACGACAACGACTTTTTCCCTAGGAGTGGGAAGGTGGTGGGGGTGCCAGAAGTGTGTGGCGACTTCAGAAATGAGTAATCTTCCAGATCTCGTTAAACCTTCCTTGCCCCTAACTCGTCTCTTTAGTCAACAGATGCCCGAATGGTTTTTCAGGAAAAGGGACCACTTAAAATACCAGGCATCGAAAGAAGTAATATATGGAACCACTTCCTCTAAAAGAATATATATGGGACCCAGGTTCACTTTAGGGTGACTATGGGCGGATGGCCATACTCCGTTTTTGTAGAAAGAGTAGAGTGAAGTACGGTGAATGAAATAAAAAGCAAATGAGAACCGTTTGCAGAAGAAGAAGAACAACAAAAAGAGAGATTGCAGGAGAAGAAGAAAAAGAAGAACGAGAGAGAGAGAGAGAGAGAGAGAGAGAGAGAGAGAGAGAGAGAGAGAGAGAAACTTCGTTGTTGTTCCAATAATGAGACATCCGGCCTTCCTTTTAACAAGTTGCCTGTCAACGCTCGTACCTTCGCACCACACATGTATGAGCTGACAAACCGCAGGCACGAGGGTTCCGTATCATGTGTGTACGTAGGGATGCGATCACAGGTTGCGGGTCGGAGTGGAACTTCCCTAGAAATCTGGGTTCTCGTCTTGCCCTGGGAAGGAAAATTTCTAAATGAAAATAAAAAGGTCCGTGATTTCGAATGTTTTCGAAACTTGGTTCTATTATATTCAGTAGATAATTATTACGGTACTTCGTGTTGTTACTGATCTATAGGAGGTAAAGCAACTGAGGCATGAAGACCGAAAACAGAGCCTTCCTGCTTAGTTGTGAGAAGAGGCCAGGAACAACATCTGGTACAAGGTCCCTCATAAACGTCAGTGGCACGCACAGGTAACAGATTGTCTCGAACGCACTATATACCTCCGAGTATCCAAGAAGTCTGTCTGAGGAAAGTTTGTCTTACATAATCTTACTGGTGCATTAAAACCTGTCATTCAGTAATGCGCCTCCTCCATCCTCCTTTTCCTCATTAATTATTGTTCACAGTACTTTTAACTGCCATTATTACTGATGGTCGTTGGCAGGCATTCGCCGTCACCTAGGAAAGTGGGATGATATCCATCATGGCTGACAATGCCTTTGGTGACATGAGAAAGGACTGCCCACATGAGAAACCGATTCTGTCCATAAGCTGATATCTAGTGATACACTTGTCCCCTAATGCTCATTTGTCACTAACTAACTAAATATATATATATATATATATATATATATATATATATATATATATATATATATATATATATATATATATATATATATATATATATATATATATATATATATATATATATGACTTGCCTTCAAAGTGGATTGCTTCTCAGAAGATCTTTTGGGATGAGGTTGTTAGCCCCATGTAGTTCACCCTGGTGGCGATGCTCTACATTCAGTTGACTACCAAATATATATTTTATGTCTTTGGATAATAATTTAAGAATGGGATTCAACAGAGCATGCCAAAAGCATGGGAATCCAGCATGAGACCTCTCCTTGGTGAGGCGTGAGTCCTAACCACTGTCTACTAGGGCTCATTTACTCCTAGACCTACAAACACACGCACATATAGATAGAGATAGATAGATAGATAGATAGATAGATAGATAGACAGATAGATAGATGGACAGTGGATTTAGTTCCTTGTAATCCTACTATATTCGCATTACTACCAAATACTGTTTCACTTTCAGTTGCATATTACTGCCAATGACCTCTTTTTATAATTATCATGATTGTTAAGCAATATTACAGCATTGTTACTGTCTACTACTTTGAACAATTTATTACCAATAGCAATCCCTTCGCTGTCAGTCTTATTTATGCAGCAAAAACTGTTATTATTATTATTATTAAATACTGACAGGTTAGCCATAAGGGAAAAAGTCTCGAAATCAACCATACTTAGCGCATACTTCAAAACGTCTATGCTAGACATCCGTTAGCTTGAGGGACCCATTAAGCGTTGTAAATCTCGGCATCCTAAAGGAAAGTCCCATTGAAATCTCGAACCGAGTCTCAAAGGATGTAATATGACACAACCTCCTTCCGTGCACGTGTTTGGTTGCTATAGAGAGGTTACACGGTGCTCCACAAACCCCGATTTAACGGAGCTTGACGCATCGGCCAGGCAAGATCTGATCCCTCAATCATGACTGTTGCGTTGGTTATATTCTTTTTCTGAAATTATTTAACGGCAATGAATCAAATGATTTCTCCTGGTCAAGAAATCAAAATGAGGTCAAATTCTAATCAATGCTAATACATATCATTCATTACCTTGTATTTAGTACACCAGAATCATTGCAATAAAGCAAAAAATATAAGGAAAGGATTACTTAGATCACTACTGTGCAAAATTGAAATTCTTCATTATTTAACATCTTTCTATGACCAACTGACGACCTCAACATTTTAACCAACTTTGCCAAATAATATCCTGTTTATACAGTGACGTATCAGAGCAACTGCCCAAGTAATGCTAAATAAAAAATTACTAGAAATACACATGTTATAATGGTTAAAAAAAATACTTTTCATCTGCAAAGCCTTACATTTAACATTTACTAATTCTTTATTCGTCTTCACGATTTTTATTTCTCATCTAAATAAGAGTGACTGACTTATCAGACAGAATTTATTAGTTGCTTTCTGTTTGTTCATTACGTCTTTTGCTTCTAAATTATAGTCATTACATGTACACTCCTACCGTCAAAAATAACCACGCAATTTAAATAATTTTGTGAATGCAAGCCAAATACATTATACAAGGACTTGAAGTACTGTACATTACTTGTTTAGGTTTAGTGATTCCTGCATGCTAATACATGTAACCCTGGAATTAGCCGCGGGTGAAAATGATTCTTTGTCCTGACGTCATGTTTTGTATGCAAACTATTATTGTAATAACAAATTATACTAGTTTTAAATATATGCAAAGTGTACAAAATGCCGTCAAAACAAGGTAATATGCTTTAATGTGTAATGATTAGAACAACAAATAAGTTACAGGGTTCAAAAAAGTTATATATCTCTATTCTTTTATTTTATATAAATAATTTTTGTCGGCCAAAACGTAGGAAGAGTTTTATTTCTCTTAATAATATCAAGTCTTTATTTTGGACCGTTACTTTTCTCATGAAAGCTAACTTAGACAGACATCAAATGAATAAGTCTGTGAGTAAGTTCTATTTAGAAAATTATGATTTTTCGTCACATTTTTATTTCCATTTTAATGCGCGATAGCTGATGTGAATAACACTTAACATCACCAGAAAGTCAATTTATCATAGCTGTGCATGGCGCCCCAAAAATAACATATCTCTTATACTTTGACTTAACCTCCACATATTGGAATTACTGCAAATTCAGACAGTCCAAGTTCCCCCTATTCCAAATTATATAATCAGTGACGTGAGCGGTGTCGAAACAGGGTCAGATTTACTTGAACTACAAGGTGATACGGCTTGCAATGGCTATCACAGGATTACAGAGGTTCTCTATACAAGATGTTGTACATACTATAATCTTTAAAAACCAAAACGGCTAAGGGTCCTTGAATGATTCATTTCTACTTACATGACCATGCTCAATGTGGGACTATTTTCTTCACCATAAGAATAAGAAGCAATAATTCATTTATACAATCTATCATGTATACGAATTCTATGAAAATGTAGTTTAATCTGCTAATATGCCTTTTCTGAACCAAACAAACAAATGGCCGAAGAGCAACGCATGCCTTACAAGTAACTATTCCTATTGTATATTAAATTACGGGGTTTTCCCTAAAATGATTTTCAAAATCTAGAGTAAAACTCTTGTATTTTGTACAGCGATATTTTGGCAAAATAGGTTTTACTGACAAAATAACATACTCTACACGGGAGGTTACAAAGAGCGTTCTTTTGCAATAAACCATTCGGTTACCAGATTGTGGCTAATGTCACCAGCCTTTCCCAAGAGACAAGTACAATTACCGTGATTCTATAGTACATAAATTTATATACAGTACATAAATACAGAAAGAGGGAGGGAGACGGACAGCCAGACTTACGTATAAAGAAAGAGAATCTGCAAATCATATGTCTTCCCCAAATTTCATATCAAAGGAGCGTACCGGAACCTTTTCATCGCCCCCAAAAAACTGCATAAAGAAAAAGAGAACTCAGCACTTAACTCCCATATTTCGTGGGTGTCAACATTATTTTTTCTTCTCCGCGATTTCTTTTAACTTGGAAGTCATCCTTTATCCTCGTTTAACCTCAGGGGGCATTCATCATCTGCCTTGTCAAGTGCTGACACATCGCACCTGTTGCCTTCCCTTGAATTGCTCACTTACTCATGCTGCTGCAGCGAGGCCAAAACAATATCCCTGCTCGAGGAAAAACGTCAAGTTTTCGGTTCTCTCATTAAACGTGTATGACTGGCGCATCCGTGTTGTCAGAGAGGACGGTGATGTGACACGGAGTTCACAAAAAGGTTCCTTCATTCTGTATGCTTGTTTAGGGGTCAGTGATGGGAAGGGTTGATCGCGGACTGAACGACGGCAAACCTAAGGTTGGGAATTATTCGTCATAGCTAGCAGTTACATACAGAAAAAATACATGGATAAACATTACGCGTTATATAGTAGGGTTATCAAAAGTACAGAAGAAATCATTAACATAAAATTTGCCTAAGAAGAAATGCTTAAAATTACATCTTTTATTTTTAAGAGGTATTATTAATGACACTAACAGCAAGAATGAATTTATTAAGACAAAAATAAATAAAGGAGACACAAGTAAAATAAAAAAAACTTAAATCAACTGCATTTATCTACACAGAAGCCTCACCAATAAACGTCATCCCTCAACTCTTCTAGATCTTGCACACAATCTCGAGCTTCACACATTAAATAAAGGCCACGTCGTTCCAACAACTCATTCACTTCCCAGTTTCCCTCTTCTCATTCCTCTCAATACTTCCAAATCATCCGTCTCACCAGCATTCTCTCCGGTTTACCAGACAGCCCAGGGACTCTTCTGTATATGCTATAATCCTCTTTAGCAGATTTTCGCCTTATCCCTAACTCATTTCGATGCTATTTATCCTCATTCGTTACGCCGACTATTCATCTCAGTGCTTTAAAACTTCCCTTTACACAACACATTATATATACTGTATATATATATATATATATATATATATATATATATATATATATATATATATATATATATATTAGCACAAGTATATCACGTTTAATTTTTTTTTTATATATATTTCAAGCAATCATGGCACAGAGCTTGTATCGACTAACTATGCGGAGAAGATTTTCTTTCCCCGAATGAAGTGGAAAGAAAAACCACGCCTGGCATAGACTTTGGACTGCATCAGGCTGCAGGACGTTTTCCTTCTAATTTCATCTATTCATTAGATCAGCAGTCGTCATCAAAACTTTTGGAATTCATTATATAATGTTCTAAGACAATTTGTTTTACTTTTTTTATTCACTTTCACCTACCAGCTGCTGGAAATTCAAAGAACTGATTACGAGCCACAAAGAGAAAAAACTGCAAAGACAATTCACTGAGCCTTCAATGACAGCCAGACCCTTCATCATTGGCCATGAAAGACGTTGAATGATTATCTCACAGCCGCAAGAGATGCCAAACACGCCGATTAAACGAAGTCAGCTTCTTATTTCCTATAGTAAACGTTAAGGACCCTAAGAGCAACAAGTATGAAAGCTGAACTTAGATAGCCAATGCTAATTTGGTAACGGGACTTGCAAGGCACACTATGAGAGGCAAGAAGAGCAGGCGATATGGGTATATGACTTCCGAGCTTAAAAAAGTGAAGTCTCTTCGAGTAAGTAATGATTCGTAATAAAGTATGAAAAACAAACGATCGTTTTAAGAGCGAGCGGTTTTGTTCTTTATTTCGAACTACGTGCATGAATTTCCGTTTCAAGCACACGTTCGGCACTCATCCTAAACCTGCGCCTTTGTGATCCCAGAGATTCATGATTTAACAGGACTCTTTGTTTCCAATCCTTGAACGTTTTCATTCTCACTATATCATCAGGAAACATCCGCAATTCTGCAAGGCAAAAGCTGAGGAGAGGACACATTTCTGACAGTTTAAAAATCAACCAGTATATCAGGTCTAGAAGAGGGGGGGGGGAGGAAAAGAGAGAAAGGTGCTGAGCAAACCCTCTTGAAGCACGTTTCCCGTCACTTGCTTTAATGTAAATATTGTGCCGTGAAGGCCTTTGGTGTCGCCCGCGCTACCTTTGCTCTGACATAATTACGGTCCAATTCATATTTGTTTATCGTTAACCGAGGGATTTCAACGAAATCAGAAATATTAGAGCTTGAAGCGTATGCGGTGTTTACGTTGTAATTTATGTGATAACTATATTCATATATACAAATATATATATATATATATATATATATATATATATATATATATATATATATATATATATATATATACATATATATATACACACATGAATACACACATATATATGTTTATTTGTATATATATATATATATATTTTATATTTATATGTATAAAACATGCATGATACGCAGAAAAAAACAGTGCTACACAACGTACACGTGTAGATATAATACTATACATAGTAAAGTTACAGATAGAATATTTAGTTATGGAAAAGAAAGAACGCTAGAAAATCAAACCTCCCTGGTGAAATGTTTACTGAAAAGCCAGTTCTTTTATTACCGGAATGTCAAGACTGGATGCCACGATCACTTCCTAAATTTCCCTTATGCCAACCAGTTATACAGAGAAATGTAATGTAAAGGGAAAAATACATTAATAAAGCTCAGTATGAAACCTCACGAGGAGAACAAGGTGTTTATATAGCCCAAGGAAATCACTTCCTTCTAAATATTTGGTGAGGATTCTATTTTGATTAATTCTGTCGTGAACGCCATTTTATTCTAAAAAACGGTTAGTTCGGAAACCATCTGTTCAAAACGAAATAGGGAAACTTTTATTAAACTGATACTTGTTAGGGAAACTATAAAGGAAAACATAAAATATATTTAGATGAAATATTTCCTAATCCACGCTCTTTATAAATCAGTAAGAAAGTAACTACAGTCACTAGCGGATCCAGGAGGGGGGGCCTGGGCACGTGGGCCCCCCCATGAAAAATAATGACAAAATAATAATATTGAAGATTTAGATAAAAATAACATATATGAGAAATATAAAAATGGGAAAAAACAAAAAATATATAGAAATAAAAAAAAATTTTGAGAAAAAATAATAATAGCAATAACAATAATCTCAATGATAATAATAATGGATTCGGTATATTTCCTGATAGAACAGGCGATTTGCTGCCCATTTCATAGTTTATACTTAAATGCTGAATGATACACTGAAGAAAATATATTATACTATGATGCGACCGAAATACTTCACGTATTATATAATATAAATATATATTATATATAATATATATATATATATATATATATATATATATATATATATATATATATATATATATATATATATAGATATATAAATGTATAATATAAAAATTGGCACCTCCCATGAGATTTTTCTGGATCAGCAGTGACCACAGTTGGTTTAAAAGTTTATAACCTAACGGACATAAAGTCTGCCAACTGAAAACAGTGAAAAGGAATGGTAAAAATAAAGGCAATATAATGCGGCTGACTTTGTAAAGGAAACTGGATGACAGATGAAATGAAAAGGACAACGTAGAGAAAGTTCCTAATGGGATGGTCGGGTACTGAAGCCCCGATACCCAGATGGTGCCATGACCTTGTGAGAACCTGCGCGCGCACGCGTACTCCCATATGCGCGCATCTGTGCTTAAGGAAGCCTACTCTCCTACTACACATCAGGGTCAAGAAATACGATTCCCATCTTGTACTTGCAAAAGAAATAAATATGAAGTTTGTAAAAATAAGAAAAAAAAACAATAAACTATTACTAAGGAAGGTCATATAACTGAAGCAATAGTTGTAGTTGTAGTAGCAGCAAGAGTAGTTAGTAACAGCGGGGGATAAATCATGATAATAATGACCATTTCACATTCTTTCTCTCGCAGGTCTTTCTTTTATGTTAAATAAAAGCGCTTCTACTAAGGCATTAAAATATGAAAATTAAAAATCCAACAAGATATTGATGAAAAATAACAACAGCCATTTATTCCATTTTCACATTATCCTCTTCCCCTTATTTCCTACTTTCTTCCCCATGCTTTCTCGGCAGCACTTCACAGGTCTAATAGGCCTGTACAGGCCTATAGACAGTGAAAGTGGCTATGAGTCGGCGCATGCCAGTGATGACAGCTGCTCCTCCTCCTCCTCCTAACAACTAATATAATGTGTTTAGATGGGGTGTCTGTTCTTAAGAAATGCTTGGGAGGAAGACGACTTGAGTGGGAGAATGCTTGATGCATGAGGTGTCTTGTTTATGTTTATATTGACAGCCTTAACAAGGGAAGGAAGGGACCAAAGGACTTTCTGCTTAGGGGGTAAAGAATTTTGCAGGCGCTGAGATTTCCATCACTTTTTAAAAAAAACAAAGTTAGTGTAACGCTCAGTATTGCTGCAAACACTGATAAATGCAGGTATAAACAATACAAACATATATAGATGTATATATATACAGTATACATACATATATGCATGTATATATGTATATAATATATATCTGTGTGTGTGTGTATTAAATACACGAAAGCGCTGTTTTACTGTTTCCTTCAAGACTCAGAGTATGACAACCACCAAAAAACCGCATGAAATTTCATTAAGACAGCGTTCTCCAAAAACCATAAATAATGCCTAAATAAAACAAAATAAAAACAAAATTCTTAGGAACATATTTCAAATGTACCTTAAACGAACCTCAATTGCATCAGCTAATGTACAACCAAAGATTCATCTTCAGAAATTTATTTTCCACTGAGGAACAAATCACTGTAAACAATTTCTATTGTACGCATCAATAAACCTTAGATTAAGAGTTACTAATGGGTATCTATCTATCCATACGTATATCTGTTCGGATTCATGTGTGGTATGCGTAATGACTGAGAATGTAGCACTTTCATTATTCT
>NC_089792.1:17376920-17421920 GCF_040412425.1 Macrobrachium rosenbergii
TATTATACATGCTGTGATATAAAAGCAATTCCCACTTTAAAACTAGCAGAACTGACCTTATTGCTCGATCAAAGCTTCTGCTATAGTCTGTAGCATGTTCTCAGCAGTACCGAACCCTTTCTGTTCCCCTGTCAAATGGAATAACATAATCGCAACAAGATTTCAGATTGAACTCGGAAGTATCACTGATAATTTTCACCCTTAATTTTTCTTCTTTCAAACACTTGACATTTCCTTTACTCTGCGTCTTACATCATTATCCTTTCTCAGAGGTGCAGTCAACACATTTAGCTGCCAAAAAATATTTACCAAAGAAACATAAATAAAACTGAATCAATAAGATTAAATGAAAGCCCAGCTGAGGGTCTGTTGTCAGAAAATGAAAATGTGAGAAAAATGCCAAAGGAGGTTTCCCAAAGCCGCGAATATCCACGAGAAACAACACTGAAATAGAAAGAAAAACATAAAAAGTCGAATCGCCGTTTATCTGATTCAAGAAATCAACACGACAATTAAACCTCGAACCAAAGTTCAACTTCGTCCGCCCGAATTATCTCCGCGCTGGTATAAACCACCGGGCGTCGTCGAGCACGTAAAAACGAAAATCGAAAATGAAAACTTTAATGAGCTTGTCTTACATGGAGCGAGCAAGCCACCAATGCGATGCCCGGTATAGATAATCCGGCTATCGAGGTGATAAATCTAACTCAAGGAAATCAGCGTACAGCAACAAACCACCTGTACGCAAGCAGCGCCACCACAGCAACCAAAGAAGACCACTAAAATTCTTGCTGCCTTCGGGAAAAGGACACTCGCATACTCTGCTATTCTTTTCAAAAACAAAAAGGCGATGAAAACCTGCAGAGTTTAAACAAAAGTATTTCACACACACACACACACACACACACAACATACACATCCATCTCTCTCTCTCTCTCTCTCTCTCTCTCTCTCTCTCTCTCTCTCTCTATATATATATATATATATATATATATATATATATATATATATATATATATATATATATATTAAAGTGAGCCCATAAAAACACTAAAAGGGTAGAAAGTTATAGCTACATTTCGGAGACACTGTCTGTCTCCCTTAACAGACAGTGTCTCCGAAATATGACGATAACTTTCTGACCTTTTGGTTTTTTATGGGCTCCTTTTAATAGATGGATTTCTGTTTTAACAGAAAATACTTTACAGTCATATACATTATATATATATATATGTGTGTGTGTGTGTGTGTGTGTGTCTGCGCGCGTATGTGTGCGTAGCGACATTTGCGTGACACGTTCCGTCTTTGAGTATTATTTTACATAAACATGTACTTATACGTTCTCTATATATTTCAGCACTTTGTACACCTTCTTTCAAGAAAAATTGCAAATTTGCTCTCGTTACATTCGCGGGGTTGTGCGTTGGTACATCGTGTATGAAATCATACCCACTATAAACATTATTCGTACTTGACTAATTTTGATAAAATGATCACCAGCTTTCAAGAGTGAGTTGCGAAAATTCATATGTGAAAAATAGGCAACCCTGATGAAGTGAGCTTTCAGCTTTTCCAAGGAAAATCAGAAGACGGCGTCCTTGGGAAAATGAGGTGAGGAGAGATTTGGACAGGTGAGAATTGGTTTTAGATCTTAAAAACTCTACGGCTGAGAATAAACATATGAACGTTACCAGCAAGATTAATGAATTCATCAAAACAAACAACGAAAATACTTGCCAGGCCGTTGCACCAGCCGGAGAGGTACGGAATGAAATAAAAAAAAAAACATTGTAAAAAAAGGTCAAATACGATTTTAGAATTCATATTGAACTAGGAGAAATAATGATTAACTCCTCTCATGTTTTGAATGTAAAGAGGTAACTTAGTTGGAAAATTAGTAACCGATCCACTACGTAAAAGTGTCCCTGCTGATTCCTGGCCATTTTTTTTTTATAAATTATATAATCAAAAGTATTTGAATATCTGTGGGAAAAAATTTAAATGCCTTTGTTGAAGTCTTAATATGTTCCTTAGTTTGCAGTTTGGCTTTTGCAAGGACCTGAGTGTTTGTAGAGATCTTTCAATTTCCGCTATCGTAGAGAAATTCCAGATTCAGATCATGAACGTACGAACTTATGATTGGTCTTGATTTATGCTGTTTAAATAAACTCTGCTGACCAAACCAATACTTTTAATGAATTGTGTTGAAAAGAAGATTTATTCCTGAAGTATTATTATCACTGTTACTAGTGTACCCATAACGCCAAAAAGGACACTAATATGCGAGTGGGTTGAGAAGGAAGTCCGACACTGGGAACGTCGCGAACTTTCCAGAAGCTTGAACCAAACGCACACCAACGACCAAGGAATATCATAACAAAGGTCATGGCTTAAGGTAGTATATGTGGTCATTGCTCGGTTTCAAGGAGAGAAATATAGTATCCAAGATAATTCGGCAACAGTAAAATAACGCCACAAGTCGTCCCTCCAGTCACATGAAAGGAAAAGTACTAGGAAGGAATATTGGCAACCAAAAAGACCAAAAAATAAGGGCAAACTATTCGGAGGAAGCTTGCAATACAAGTTCATGGCCTTTTGGCTTGTTCCGAAGGAATGTATGCTCATAATAATAATAATAATAATAATAATAATAATAATAATAATAATAATTTTGCTATGTAACAGTGATCAGCCTATAAATGAGCTGACGATATCACTAAGCACAAAATAAGAGCCCAAGCAGTTCATACTTAAAGAGGACAAATAACTAAATTGAACATGATAAAAAGTAACTATATTTTGTGACATTTCTTCCTGTATTGCTTTAACACAAGGTTGACGTAGAACAGGAAATAATGTGTAATCTTTACCGTGAAATGTAAACGATACCACCTTCGCAAAAAAAAAAAAAAAAAAAAAAAAAGTACGATACAAATTTCAAACAATCAAAATTGAATTAAAATAAACAACCACGATACACAAATGATAACATAAATCATTACAAACACACAAACAGGAGAGCGCGCGCACACACGCACACACATATATATAATGTTATACAGTACATACATACATATATATATATATATATATATATATATATATATATATATATATATATATATATATATTATATATATAAATATAAACAGGTGTGTGAACGATAAAAAAAGTAAAATTAGAAAATTTAGGAGACTGAAAGTGAAGGCTTTAAGGTCCGTGCTACCGTAAGAAGTGCTGAATCTGGGAAGGGTAAAATATTAAAGAAACATTAAGATGTTTCTTAAAACAATATGATCTACTGTAGATGACACTAAATTCAATTGAAAAGGGAAAAAGCATTATCAAGTTCTGATTGAAATTCTTAAACCTCACGACTAGGTCAACATCGTCTACAAAGAAGAGCATAGTGAAATCCCAGTGAGCTTGTGGAAAAAAAAAAAACCGAAAGAGTTTGTCTCTTGGGTAAAAACCTCAGGTGCGTTGATTTGAATCCTGCCACGAAGGTGAAAGCTTGTTTGTGTGTGTGGGTGCGTGTGTGTATACTTTGTAGATAAAAGAATCTGGAATTTAAACCATTCCCGTATTATTGAAGCCTATTAAGAGTAGTATATATATACCTGTTTATATATATAATCACAAAATAGCTATGCATACGTACATACATATGCATATGTATGTATTTGTATATATAAATATCTATATATACTGTATATATATATATATATATGTATATATATATATACATATATATGTGTGTGCATATATACACACACACACACACACGAGCTGACACATTTCTGTAGCCTAACGGCGACGAAAAAACTATAATCTCTGACAGGGCCTCGCAAAATTACACAATTGGTGTACCTGCAACCGGGAAAGACTTCAGGGAATGAATCGACTGCGAGTACTTAACCGAATGGCACTGGTGCCAATTAAATGACGGAGGGAGAGTCGCCCTCAAGGAATACTTCAGCAGGCTGAGCGGCAGTCTTTTTGACAGCTCTCAAACCCCCGTGCTTTCGCTCGCTTTCTCTCTCTCTCTCTATTGCATCTTATAGACTGCCAAATGAATTGCGGTGTAAGCGTTCAAGAATGCAGGACTAAGGAGAAACAAAAAGTGGTGAAGTGAGAGAGAGAGAGAGAGAGAGAGAGAGAGAGAGAGAGAGAGAGAGAGAGAGAGAGAGAGAGAGAGAGAGAGAGGGCAACATCCTCATAGGATTTAAGTGCAGGTGTCGACCATAAAAAGAAAACAGAGTACAGTAGTACTTCGGTACTGAGATTCGCATTTTCTTATCCCCTGAACATACTCTATTGACTTGTAACATTTTCATACCTACGAAACAGTCTTAATCTCGATATTTATTTAGGACTGAAATGACAATACGCAGGAAATTTTTTTAATATATTTTTCCGATCAAAATATTTGACACCTGTGGTAAATTAAACTACCCATAATTAATTTTTGTAATGGTTCGATAAAATCTTGAATATAAGAGAAAAATAAGCTCCGTTCTATTTCGTCCTCGAATGTTTATTGAAACTTGCATCAACAAATCTCAAAACGAAGATCTTGCTGGCCAAAGCCTTCATTAGGTCATAAGGACGAAATAACTATTTATTCATTTAAACCTCCTTGGTTCGCCGTCGATAAATTGGTCGGCCTATTCGTCAATTCGTTCTTTCCTTTAAAACTGCAGACCTCTTTTGAAGTAATGTTGGAATAATCGACCACTTTACTCTGACCTCTCCTGCCACGTTAGCGATTCCTTTGAAAAGACCAACTTTTATCCTCTAGTGCTTAGGGAATCAACACCCTACCTGTCTGGCTGTCTGTCTGCATCTCTACAGCATTCTTTCATGGTACTCTTTTCATTCTTTCTCTCTCTCTCTTTTGTGTAATTTATAATAATAATGGTTTACTATGTAGTTACGTAAATTCTATCATATAACAATTTGGTTATCCGGACTTCCAGACGATGTTACATGGTGTTCTGATCAATCTCTCTCTCTCTCTCTCTTCTCTGGCAAAATTTTCTTTAGGAAATAAATTTTTAAATTTCAGTTACAGAAACGGTTTTGGACGTATTTTCTCAATTAACGTTATCAAATTTCAATTTTCAAGCTAAAGATTTGACATTGTATTCTGGAATGCAATATAGCCAAATAGAATCTCTATCAAAGGTAAAAAATCTCAGCCTTAAAGCTAATATCAGCACGGTGCATTGAAATTTGTTGATAAAGTAGACATTTGTGATAATGAAAGTGTATAGATGTAAAAAGGAAAATGCCTAACAAATTTTGATACTATATAGATTTTCTCTCTCCCCAGATCTCTCTCTCTCTCTCTTTTCATGATAATAAGAAATACGGGAAACGTGAATCTCCATATATTTTAACGTAAAACTGACATTGAAATAAAAAAAAAAACCTGAAATATGAATATAAAAGGGGCTGTCAAAGTCAGCACTTCCATTTACTTTTATTAACTGTCAAAAAGTTCTTTTGAAAAGCTGAACAAATGGAGGCGGATAAAAATGGGTGTTTGTGAGACAACAATTTCAGTTAAAGAAACAACAAACGTCAACCGAGCTATGGTGCACAAAAGTCATATACCTCCTAATAAATGCCTGCTATTGGACTGGTTTATGATAATGAGAGGTAAAATACGTTATTGTAAGTGAGATCCATGGCTGCGTGTAAAGGTATTTTCAAGATTACGTAGTTAGTGGAAATATTCCTAAATCTTATCCTTTTAACTTTCAGACGGTTAAAGCACCTGTTACTCGCCATCTTTGCTTACATTCCACCTCTCCACAAGTGAGTTATATTAATCAGGCTTTATTTGCGATGTTTCTTGCATAATCAGAGGTGACAAGCAATCAAAAACCTTCCACCAAGTTCAGAGCTTAAAATCAAAAGAAAAGACAATACGATAAAGGAGTAAAATATGAAAAGTTAATCACACCGGAAGGCGCATCTTATTACAGAGAGAAGGCTCTTGAAGATGGAATAAAAGCGCAAAGAGATTTCTACACCCGACGTCACCAGACCTATAAATCCGTATGGGGGCAAACTGACCTATTCCCACCTCCGAGAATGAGCTGTTTGCATCTTTCAAGTCTTCCAGCTCTGAAAAATTTCTTGGCTCGTGGATTAATCTGCACTTATGTCTCCCATTCCCTGCACTTTCGTCCTGCAGGACTGGGCTGGATATGGGCAAATTCATTTCAGCTGCAATATGTCACGTTCATTATTACAATACCTGTTTAACGTTAATGTCTACTGAATGCTCAAAAATGTAGTTGAATAATATATAGCGTACACATTGTGAAAAATGTCGAATCGATTATGTAATTAGTAATAAACTCAATATATCATTAGAAGCTCAACTTATGAGGTAATGCATGGAATAAAATAAAGTATATATTACTATTACTCCACATGAAGGAAATATTTATTTGTGTAAAGTGTTGAAATGTTAATCTTTTATTTTTGTTCATTGTCTTTTTTAAATATACAGCAATAATTGACCGCTGTTTAGCTTTACAATGCACCACAATTAGCACCCTAACGTGAAAACAATTGTACACAACATGCTGATCAAGGAAACCTATCTCTAGGTAAATTCTCAACAGAAATTCCTACAACATTCCTCACTTTCTCCCCAGGGGAATACCCCGCTGAACTAATATTAGGCTACATAGCACGAGAAAGGCAATACGTCATTTATAAAATATTTACAATGATTCAAAAAAATTTCATCTCAGCTAAATTCAAGACGTTATCTAGGTCTATCTTTTTTGTTACTATTATAACGCAAAACAATTCAGCATTTTAATGTCGCCAAAATCAGTTTCCTGACATGTCAACTAACTTTACACTGGTCGATCAAAAAGAAATATTGCTCAGCCCAGAAGCAGTCAGTGAGAGAGAGGGTGCACCGAAGCATTGGTAAAAAAAAAAAAAAAAAAAAAAATATATATATATATATATATATACATATATATATATATATTATATATATATCTATCTATATATATATATATATATATATATATACGGTTGTATATCTATAAACACACAATATATATATATTTATATTTAGATACGACTTTATCACTAAGAAGCCTAAGATCCAAATGAAGAACCAAATGAAGAAATTCTGACGACCGTGGCAGGATTCGAACCTGCACCCGGAATATCCGAGATAACGTTATGTATGCAAGAGACAGAGAAAGAGATGAAGGGTAAACAAATACACAACGCTCGACCTCTTGTCACTTAAATCACTGTAAGTCAAGCAAACAAACTTTTAACATCCACAATCACACTGATCCCAAAGATGGGAAATTAATTCTCCTTTTTCTCACTAGCCAGTCTTTAAATTCTCCCCCTTAAATCTCTTTCATTCCTTCTTTCTAAACAGGTGTAGCTGATTAATCATCAGCTGACCACCTGTCCTTACCTGTCAGCGACCAACCTTTCTTTCTGAAGATTTTGTCCTGAAAGTTTTACAGGTTCTCTCTCTCTCTTTTATCAAACAGACATACAAACATACATACATACAAACACAGATAATCACATATATATATATATATATATATATATATATATATATATATATATATATATATATATATATATATATATATATAAATATATTTCATATCCTTCTTGTATATATATGGATATGATTATATTTATGTATAATACCTATATATGCATAAATATATATATTATATGTCCTAATATAATAAATATATATACATACATACATGTGTATATTTTATACATAATATATTGAAATCTATACCGCCTTAGCAGTTAGTAAGTCACTTTATAATTCTTCCAAGGTGGCAGAAATATTTTCTTTCTTAACTTAATACCTAGTAAATCATATTGCTAATAATTTAAGGAAAATCGTTTTACTGTCATTTCAAAGAGTTGTATAACGGTCTAACCGTTTCTGAACTTTACCTGTTCCTATGTTATCAAAGACTGTACATCCGGTTGGTGGCTGATTGTAATTTAGCAGTTTTGTACCAGTACTGGAGAAGGAATCCTCAGACTCTGCTTAACCAAAATAGACGAGTACAAGAAGCAAGAACAGGGGGATGTATACAAATTCTATGAATCAACTGTTCAGGTGCTACCTAAGTCAGAGAGCAACTATGGAGGAACACCCTTGTACACCTTTCTGGTGTGGTAGTTGATGACTCTGTCGACTGGCACACTCTTGAAGGGGAATTCAGAGAGGGAAGCCTCGTGCTCTTCATCCTTATCAGATATGGCAATGCCTCCTACGACTTCTTCGAACTCGTCTGCAGCAACAGCACACCAGTGGCATCCCAGTTTCCAATGATACAGAGTCAAAAGTTAAGTACATTAACAGCTCTCCTAGGGCTGGCCCGAAGGATTAGATTTATTTTACGTGGCTAAGAACCAATTGGTTACCTAGCAACGGGACCTACAGCTTATTGTGGAATCCGAACCACATTATGACGAGAAATGAATTTCTATCACCAGAAATAAATTCCTCTAATTCTTCATTGGCCGGTCGGAGATAGAGTCCTTCTGCACAAACTTACCAACGATCAAATCATTATACAGGCGTACGAGGATGCTTCTTGACTTAATATCTACATCCCAAAGGAGACAGTGAAAACTCTGCTTGGCATCTGTGCCAAGGAAGCCCCATTTTGAAGCCAACGTATCTAACTAAAATTACAGTATATATGGATAACAAAGTGCACGGTTGATTGAAGGAAATCAGTGAAGCCAAGAGGCAACCACACCACAAACTTCTTTCTATACTCTCTCTCAACATAGAATTTCAGGCAGAGTCAAACTGCCGCATTAGTACATTTAGTTAGTTTTAAGAGTGAAATTCAGGAGAGCAATAAACTAAACAGACAATGCTGGAATTAAGCAGCTAGCAAGGTACACAGATATGCCTGAAAGAAGTAAAATTCTGGGGTATCATGCCAGATTGCCTGGACGATTTTAAAGAAACCTGGGTTAATTGAAATGAAGGATTCTAAAAGTTTCATAAAATATAATCGAAAAATCAGGTGGGACGGGAACAAAAAATCGGTAGGAACTGTCCCGGAGGCCTTCAGTTCAATTTGACGCGGATGGGACAGCAGAGAATCCATGGGTCGGAAGTTTGCTAACAGCCATATGTCAAACTGTCCGTTTACCTCAAGATATTAATCCCCGATGACAAAATAATAAAAAATAAATGACTTAAGAAAGAAGGGATGGTATCATTGTATAAAACTGCCTATTTACATCTAAGACTGGAAGAATGAGAGACAAAAACAAATAAAGAAACTAATGAATAAAAAACATTAATTAAAAGCTGGCTTGAATATATCTGTCATACCAAAGACCACTGAAAGCTGTGGTTCAAAGAGATTGGTACAGTCCAAGGTTAGAAGTCTGGTACACGGCTACCACCCGGCATAAAGCAACTAAATGACACCCGAGTTTATCTGGCAGCTTTAAATAATGACACTGATGCTGCAAACAGTCAAGCAAAAAAATAAGTGAGGGGCGAGGGTGTTGAGCACACCACACCACGTGAAGCTTGGGCTGATTACCAGCAAAAGAAAAACTCCTTTCGTGAGTTACTGTCTACATATATACTGTTTAAAAATTTTCTATAGCTATTTTATTTTTCTTTCCATGGACGTTTTCCCACAGCTTCTCGCACAAAATCATGGCTAGGGGTCCCCAATTGAATTCCATTTTTTCCCCTTTGATGGCTCCCAAATTCTGATAAGCCCCTACCTAGTTTGCCAATCTCTTGTCATTCATTTTCATTCTCCCCACCTATGAACATCTCATCACAATTTTCACCTCCATTTACTTTCGTAACCTCTCTCTTAGGAGTTTTGAGTGATTTTTCTTAAATATTTTCACCAGCCTCGGACCCTTCTCATTATACTCGTTCAACACTGCCTCCGGTAACATCAAGTATTTCACCCTCTTTTCATACTGTCTTCTTTCAAACGTATGGATTTGTCACCAGCTTTTATCTTAACTTTCCTAATTGATACACAAATAAAATACGACGGAGTCATAGGTTATTTTTGCACAGAAAAGTTACTCTTCTGTAAAACCGACTCAACTCATTCTACAGCAACAATAAAACCCATCTGCACAAAATAATATTCGACAGCTCTACCAATTCCTGTATGGCTGCACACTTTTCTCTGTACTACAAAATATCTAGCAAAAACTTTCCCAAAAATAAAAGTATCAAAGATTCTCACTTCCATAAAACTATAATGCTATATATCTTCATCTACGTCCTTTGTAAGGATTCACAATTTTACTAAACATGACATATCCAGAAACGTTCCCAAGGCAAATATGTGAGGCCATGACCTTTCCCATCTCACGATTCTTCTGAACTGTAGTTTTTTTCTTTGGTGAAAATTATTTTTTCTGCTAATCAAGGAACTTCATTTACAATCAACTGTTCTTTGTTAGTCTGTCGACACTTCAAAAACCATCCTAATCGGAATCCTTCTAAATTCTACTGGTCTTTCTGTCCTTTCAATCTTAGAGTTAGTATATATTTCTGTTATCAGGATTCTGTGAAATCTAAAAATGTTTGTGATAGCTTTTTAAAGCTAACTTCATTTCAAAGAGGTAACTGTTTAAATTCTTATCACTTCGTTTATTGTTATTGCAACTGAAGTGAAAATGTAAATAATGGCGAGTATTTGGGTAAAGATGCTAATCGGAGTGACAGACGTTTACAGCCGTCATATCTTCGAAACACCCTTAAACGACTTATTTTGAATCAAGAACTACTTTATCAAGCTTTACATCAGTCAGATTACGCAATTGCCTTCTTTAATCATAGACAATCAAGATCCTATAACAAACATCATAAAGTCAACGAGAACTTTTAGAAATGCTTTACAAAAAACCATACCAAACCGAGACTTTAAATTACTTTAGCTGTGTACAACATGACTATGCGAGCCAAATATAGGCATAAATTCATGACCTGTTGTAAAAAGCCTGATCACCTGACAAACCATTCTTCAGGACATTTATACAGGATTATTCAAGCGACCAAAGAATTTCAAGGGCGTTAAAATCTACTTATTTCATTTAAAGCTTTAAATATGAGGCAATCATTCGGCGTGGCACAAAGGCTGACTAAAGGTTGGGGGATAGGCAAAGTCCAAACAGAAATCACGTGGAAAATAAGGAAATCTCTACAAAAACAAGCGAAGAAACATCGAAGGAACTTTGTCGGGGGAGGAAAATTATAGGCAATGTTTTTCTTAGCGTCGGGGGAGGAGCATCGCACCTGTTCGAGAGATGTTGTCAAGACAATCTAAAAAAATAATCAGCTTTGGCAGTGATGGAGTGGAGGGGGACTAGCAGCCTAGAAGAAGTGACGCACTTAATGCGGTTATTATGTATAATGTCTATATGTACAGAGACAGGTAGAGAAATTCGGAGAGGGGACAGAGGGGAAAACTGAAGGGGAGCCTGAGGGGAAGGCGAGGTTCTACCTGAGGGAATATATGGAGCCGGTGAAAGACCGTGCACTTCGACCCCGTCACCTGTTCGCCACAGAAAATTAGAAGTGTCTGAATTGACGGGGATGAGGTCTCTCATTACCTCAGCTAATAGTTGGAGATTAAAAAAGCTGGCGGAGCAGATCGGTATCATGGTAGAGGCAAATTTTAAAAAGGAACTGACGTACTTGAAACATAAACCTCGATTATACACACACACACACACACATATATATATATATATATATATATATATATATATATATATATATATATATATATATATATATATATATATACACTGTATACTTGCATAACGCAGAACCTACAAAGTACGAAAATTAGATCTATTAAGCTTTCGAAGGAACCAGCTCCCTCCCTTTTCATAATAGGACGGGAGGTGGACCCTTCAAAAGCTTAATCAATTCATATATAATGCTATATAAGTATTTCCCTTTAATTATAGGTTATTCCCAAGCTATACATAAATTCATTATAATAAGTAACTGGGTTATTTATGGCTTGATATTTCAATATATATATATTAAATATATATATATATATATATATATATATATATATATATATATATATATATATATATATAATATATACACATACCATGTATATACATATATACATACATACATAATTCATACATACATACAATGGGTACATTATATATATATATATATATATATACATTATATATATATATATATATATATATTTATATATATATATATATATATATATATATATATATATATATATATATATATATATATATATATATATATACTGTATGTTTATGGATGTGACAACCCTACAGCCCATTTTTCAAAAGTACAGTCTGCAAGTGGACACCGTAGCTAAGTGGCACAGCGCTCATTTCACGTTTTGTCTTGCAGAGGTTGCCTCAAAAGAAACTGCAGTGGATTTTGCAAGTAGCATGCGCACATGATTGCAAATCCACTTGTGAATTTCATGTCAATCCGTATGGAAATCAGGATATGGTAGCCATGTTTACCTGACGTTGGCTATTCCTTGAAGCCCTGCATCACAGCTTTCCCGGTTATATTCAGTATTGTTGATGTCACTGTTATAACCATAGATAAAAGCAACAGAATCCTTAAGAGTAAAATATTTCAAAAAAGAAAAGTAACCACGAGAGAGAGAGAAGAAGAGAGAAATAAAGAGAGAGAGAGCGATTAAGTTTAACCACTTCGATAAGGAACCGGAAACTGAAATAAAATTGCTATTCAGCTCAAATATCTCAAGGTCTGTGATCTAATTCTGCACGATCACAAAAGCATATTCCACTTTACTGAAAGAGTAAAGAATAATGAGTTCTAAGGACGGTGCTCTTAGTCTGTGATCTATATAAACAAACACAAGAGTATCTACCGCATGTCTTGTCATGTACAAAAAATGGAAAAAGTTACTCTGATTAAAGCAGTTAAATCCCTGCGTGAGTAAACCAAAAAAATTTTGAAAACCTTCTGTACTGTGTTGTGATCCTCTTTTTCGAAGATAAATTGGGCTGTGAACATTATTTAGTTTTAGTCTTCGTATTTTCTGGAGCCACCTACTTTTGACGGAATGCGTCTTTGCTGAAAGGGAAAATGACCGCACCCTTCACCGATGAAGGATACTCGAAGGTCAAACGTTAAGTAAAGATCGGGTAAGATGAAGCTGTCGAGTACTTAAGAAGATGGCTGCTTTTGCAGACATAAAAATGTCAATATAAGTAGAAGAAAAAATGAGGATTGCTTATTTACTGTAGTAAATTTAAAAGGGATCAAATTTTTCCGGTGTTAACTGAGACTTTGCTGTACCATTAGAACTCCCAAAGTTTTCTTAAAGTAAGTTGTCTATAAAACCCGAACCAGGGTTTTATGGCTAAGAATCGTCACACTGGATTAATCCTAGATTGCCCCACTAGCTCAATTTTATTTTTAACTAATACCTTACAAGTCCGAATACTTATTCAACATTGATCCTTGATCAGCCGTGGTGAAGTAGCCTTCGCGTTAAGATCAACCAACTGAATTCTGAAAAGTCAGTAAACATCGGAGAGAGAAGAGAAAAAAAATAATTTAAAACAAATACAACTCAAAGATATACGAGTATATCATTTTTCATCACATCATTACATACCACAAAAGAATATGCAGTTACAGCCTAAAAGTCATTCTGAATTTCAAAGAAATTTATTGAACTTTATTTCAGTTCTGAACGCTGCTCAGAATACTATCGGTGATGAGTAGCTATAGAAACATGAAACATTTTCTTTGTTTTCCAGCATGTCGCTTCTGGAATATTCCTCAGTATTTTTCCTGCAGATACAGTACCGATAGTTCTTCTGAAATAAAAGAAAAATCGTCACCCTTGTCTGGGAAGGAAAACTTCCCACTGGGCCATGACATTGACCCACTATAGAAGTCATTCACGGACGGCAACTGCGACATCCCTATCTAAAATGGGCACATCACCTTGATTTTTTCACCGTTGTCTTAAAATCTCCTAAATAACGATGCTGTGAGACAATTTGGAAAGGATTCAGGCATCATGTGGTACCTGTTATTTTTTTTATAATTCACAAAATAAAAAAACTCGTCGGTAATTTTTCACGCTTCATACCCATCTCGTATTTGTCAGAGATGCGCTTGGTAAATGAGCCTTTCTATAGCAATGCCTTATTGAAAAATTATTTACATATATGAAATTTATTTTTTTAAAATCTGGCATTTTTTTCCTCCACAGGTACGATGTGATAAAATTTATTTACAAAATCCATAAAATACAGTTATCAATATCATCTTACCTCTGCTCTGGTGGGGGTGGGGAAAAGGCGAAACTATTTTTAAGGGTGCAGAAGTACCCAGTACGGTTCCATGCATGTGCAGTTGCCTGTTTGGTTCTTCCTTCTAAGCTTCCTGTAGTCGAGTGGATTAAAAGTTGCCTTCTTCTTCATTGGTCAGTGGTTAGAATTCCCAAGAAGGAATTTACTGTTGAATTCTATTTTGAGGCGATATTTTCATTTATACTATGTATAGGTTTAAGTATATGTATGTATGTATGTAGATATGTACAGTATATATATATATATATATATATATATATATATATATATAATATATGTATATATATATATATAATATAAATATTCATACCTACATATACAGTATATACATATATATATATAAACAAATATTCTACCTACATATATATATTTATATATATATATATATATATATATATACACACACATATATCTATACATATGTATATTTTATATATATATATATATATATATATATATATATATATATATATATATATATATATATATATATTTCTTTGTTTTCAGTAAAATAAACAGCTCTTGAGATTCCTTGAACTCATTTCGCCAGATCTATATTGACTTTCGGAATAAGTTCTGATCCTGAAGCCCATGTTGGAGCAATCACCCGTAATCTATGAGATTGCAACCATGATTAGAACAATGGCGGCGAACGATTAAGTTCATTCTAGAGAATATTAAAAGAAGTGCTTTCAGAGTTAATTGACCAAACATACGATAAAACGGATCATAAATTTCTAAGCGAATCTTCAACAAGCGACATTAACCTAAGAATAAACAATGGAGACGACACTTGACTGTTCAGCAAACACGAATGACAGTCACATGTTCGGTAAACGGTACCGACTCCTCGCTTTTTGGCAGAGTCTGAAAAAAAAAGGAGCACAGCAACACTCTCACTGCATTCAAAAATGTACAAGGGAAAGTTATTTATTTTTGACTGTTTCACAGTCGTTTAATATATCGTAAATCACAGCTATAGGCGACATGATATCATGCGTAAATGTGGTAAATATTTGCCATGCTTTTTCCCCATTATAGTTTCCAACGAAGATTATATATGGCTGCCTCTATGCCAATGATATAAAACTAACCTCTGGGCTAGTAAACTACAACTTCCATGTTTGGTATATTTTAAGAGGACGGAGGAAAAAATTCTAGGTGCACTGTCATTTATCTTTAATAATAATAATAATAATAATAATAAGTTAAGCATACCGTAGTTTTACCAGAACAATGAGCTGATTAACAGCTCTCCTAGGGCTGGCCGGAAGAATTAGACTTATTTAACGTGTGTAAGAACCAATTGGTTACCTAGCAATAGGACCTACAGCTTATTGTGGAATCCGAAAGACATTATAGCGAGAAATGAATTTCTATCACCAGAAATAAATTCCTCTAACTTTTCATTAGCCGGCCGGAGAGTCGAACTCAGGCCACAACTCTCTACCGACTCGCCCAAGGAAGAGCTTAATAATAATAATAATAATAAATAATAATAATAATAATAATAATAATAATAGTAGACACAAATACAGAGTGCAGATGCAGTGCAGATGATGATAGAAGAGTATACCAGCAGTGATGAACATTTCCATTATTGATCACAACACATTAGGTAACCTAAAGAAGCAAATATTGCAATGACAGCCATCATATATGACAGAATATAATTCCAGCAGCGAACCAGCCTGAATTGATCTAACATTAGGACTGAATACTGAATCAAAGTAATATTAAGTCAGAAACAAGTTAAAGATGCTACAACATTAATAATGGTAGCCAGTGCAAGACAAATAAAAAGTAATGCCATTTATGAGGAAAACAAATAATAATGGTAATAGCAACGATAAAATTAACAACAACAGCGAACTCGGGGGATTCTAACATTAAAAAAACCTGACTAATAAGAAAAAAAATAGTATTGCCAACATGTCATACGAACACAACACAGTTATGTTCAACTTCATTTGATTAAAAGATGACGTAGTAGTTAGTAACAATAATAATGACTGATGATGATGATGAATAATGATGATGATGATGGAAAAGAGTATTATAAAGTGCTGGATAATAATGAGACGTAAAAAGTCATTAAGGTTGCCCATAGTAGAAACATGCCTATACAGCCCCATTGTCAAGGACCATCTTTATCATGGCTATAATTTACGTCTTGCTTCACTTTTCATCATATTTTGGATTTGCGCGTTTCTGCTATTTCACAACCTGGGGGGATGGTCTGATGATGGCCTTCATGCTGTCTTGACGATTTGCTCTGAATATCTCCGCAGAAGAACAACAGTAAGTCGCCTCATGGTTTATCGGGTTAAGTTCGTCCAAAAAGAGAAGACGTAGATGTTATAACAATACGAAAGGATAAGTAGCACTTTGGATTCCCCGCGACTGAAACAAATTTAATCTTCCAGTCATGTTGTCAACTGCGCAAACCTTAAGTCGTCTGTTCGATGTTGACTATTTTTTATATCTTTCAATATATAAACTGATGATTCCCAAGGAATATCTGTAGTTCCGAAGTGTACTGAGAGTACGGCTTTGCAGTCGGTGCATCCGTGATAATGCAAAGTTTCTTGTGGGAGCCGAAGTTTTAACATAAATTTATCGCATCTAACAAAGAACCGTTGCATGAGGAACCAGCAATATGCCAATGGAATATGAGCTCCGGATAACTTGCAGTCATGAACTGACAAAAGATTTTCCTGCATCGGCTATGCTTAAGAATACAGTGAAGGCTGATGATATGCAATAGTTCATTTGCCCGCACGGCAGGATCATTTCCCGGGAGGGGGCCATATACGTAGGTACTGGACCAGAATCTTCCAACCCGGTGTATCAGGAAAATTACTGAGTCGTAGTTTAACGTTCAGCAGCGCAGTTCTTGTATGGAAAAATATCCTTCAGATCTCCCTTAAACTGATCACTCCGACAACTGGGGTTGTTGCACATTATGTAGCATTTGCAGGTTGAACTGATAGGTGCAGTTTACTGTGGGATGGCATCTACGGGTCATAGTTTTCTGGCAGTTCATTTGGGCTCTCATTTCACACCATAAATGGAAGGAGTACTGAATGTAATCAGCACCGTGGATGTGATCGTAATCTGTTTTAAGATCGTAGCGAAAGTTGTATCCCACAATGGAATCACGTAAGCGCTGGCATGTAATAAACTTGTAACGGAATGGCGCTGCAGTTGTAAATGTTTTATTTTGTCTAAGTGACTGGGTGGATAGGATGACACATCGCTGATTTGAAGAGACTGATGTACGTCAGTGAAGAATTATTGTGAGAGACGAGCATTAAAGTCCTCGATTATGCAAATATAATTAAATGTAGAATCTTAAATAATTCTTTTTACTGTACATAAAATCACGCAATATTCACCTAATTTTATGCGACTCTTCCTGAGCATAATAAAACTGAAAATCAAAAGTCTCACACTGGAAACAAAGTCATCAACTGCAAAGTGTTTTCTAGACGACTCCAGAGATTTACGCCGTAAGTAAAATAGGTCATCTTTTAGGCGACCTGTTACGGTGTCTTTACCACCAATTAAAGATAACATGAAGGCAAAGTTTAATTACCATCAATGTTCTGGTCGCAAATAACATTTCTGTTTTAACACCTCATATTTATCTGCACGTTTCTTAATCTTAAATTCATCTCGAATATCTCGTTATATTTGCAATAAATTTGGGCTAAGTCAACGTCAATGATTGCCTACTTCTTTTCCCAACACTTGCGTTATGACTGCACTATCTGATTTTCAAACTAATCACGTTGTAAGTAGAGCTTATGGTTTCTTTTAAATGTAAATGTTTTCATGACTGGAATCACTCCTGTTGCTCTGCTCTGACAAGTACTATTATATATTTATATAGTATATATATATATATATATATATATATATATATATATATATATATATATATATATATATATATATATATATAATATATATATATATATATATAATATATATATATATATATATATATATATATATATATATATATATATATATATATATAATATATATATAATATTTGTCTATGTGTAAGTAAGATTGTTTGTGTTTTTGACATGAAGCAAAATATTATCACTATTTGTAAAATTGCTAATAGTCTATTTACTTCCATGAGGGAGGTCTTAGTAAAAAAAATTCGGTCAAATTTTTTCTTCTTTCTCTCTGCCGTATGACTAAGGCAAAAAGCAGCTTAGTAACTATTTTCGGCCTGAATGTGCCACACAGCGAAAGAGAGAAAGAGAGAAACCGAGAGAGAGACGGAATCATGAACACCTGCCTTTCTCGTTCACCTGACCATTTTATTTAAAGGTTAAAAAAATATACTGTACCTGCAACAAAAAATATAAAGGCCGTGAAGCGAAGTTTGGCCAAAGTACATCACGGAACATCTTTACTGCTTTTCTTATCTTTTTATCATCTTGGAAGGTTTTCTTTTAATTTCCCTCACTTCTCTCTCTCTCTATTGCATATCTAAAAGATGTTCGTGGGGCGAGAGGGTAAAATGATTTTCTTCCCTTCTGCCCAATCTTTCTAGAATTATCATCAAGGAGCCAAGTTTCTTTTCCTGTTTTTTTTTTTTAATCACTTTCCGCTGCAGTCTGATGCCCCCAAATAATTCGAAAAGTTACGGACTAGTGTGGTAACGAACAAATTTACGAAAGTTGATATGCTCAGGACACTGCAGGTGGTGCCACACGGCAGCCATTTGCAATTTCGTGCTGCAAGAGTTCAAATGGCTTGAACCATAACTCCCACATTGCTCAGGTTGACACCCCTGACCAAGGACTTAGCTTGTATTTCCCTGAACTTTGACTGGTCATTTGAAGTTGCGGTTATCTCTGCTAGGTTCTACAAGTTTTAAACATCCCAGGAACCGCTAAACTCACAGCTTAAAAGTTCTATTGGGAATTGCAATTAGTAGGCAAATCAGATCACTGCTGACCAATGAAATTTTAAAAAATACAGACATATTTCAAAATCACTACGGCTTTGTATTTGAGCGATGTCGAACTGATTAAAGGTTTATAACCCGTCAAGTGACCCTTAACCTACTTTCAGCAATTCAGGCCAAAAATGGGGCTGCTGAAGGATCTCGGTTCCAAAATTTTCCTTGGTCGCATGTCTCTTTCACCTACATCCAAGATGGCAATTAGCAGCTACTTGGAAATTATAGACTAATTTTCAATCTACAAGAACTGATGCCCTGACTGTCGAGAATTTGGAAAGGACCCCAGAAACAAACAAGGGGCCTGGCTGCTTGTCTCCTAGTGTTAGTCGATCACCGTTGACAAAACGGCTAGATTCACTATTACTACTTGATTATTAAAGCAAAGGCTGATGGAAATGCAAACCCACTGCCCTTTTCTAACTCAAAACCGACTAAAAAAAAAAAAAAGAAAAAGAAAAGGAAAAGAGAGCAACACAACCACCTCTTAAAGGAAGAAAGGTTAGGAGAATCAGAAAAAAGACAAGCAGAAGATTTCCAAACCTTGGAAAAAGTACGATACAAAGCTTGGCCGAAATATGTAATCTGAAAATTGCCAGTTACCACACTGAAAACATCAAAGAAGTAGGCTCGGCAGGCGTTGCAAAGACTCCTGAGAGGAATTCTCTCACTGAACCCAATGAATGCGACAGCGGCAAATCAATACCTAAAAAACGAGAGAGAAAGAATGGGGGACAAAATAACAGAAATAAGTAGAAATGTGTCTTGGAGATAATAATCCTTATACATAGAAGCTAATAAGATCAGAGTGCATATTTGAAAACCTAGCAGTTCGAGACGCCTGAGAGCTGAATGAAGAAAAATATTAAGGGCTATCGAACTATCAGCATAAGCTCGGACAGGAGACAACGTAGATCAGAAAAAATTCGTTCATGTCATAAACCTTATATACAGTATATATATAATGTGAATTCTAATTATAAATTTTGAATTTAAAAATAAAATTTTTTATTTAATTTTTTTAAAAACAGTGTTTCATTTGTTGACCACCAGTGAATAGGATTAACTGTGTGCATAAGGCAAAGTGGTAAGCATGTTTTGTTCATTTAGTTTTGCTGCAGTGAATTAAGACCAGGAAAACAGTTAATGTTTTGACGGAGTGATGCCCCTTTTACTCTAGTATATTTCTTGTTTAATTGTTGATACCTCACGCTAGTCTTGATAAACTTAGTTTGATTTTTCATGTCATTAATGAGCTTTTTTTAAGGGATCACTGTTACCTTTAGAGTACAGTCGTAATTCTTATTGTTATGAGAGTTCAGGTATCTGGCTGAAGTGAGGTAAATTTTCGAAATTTGTGATTAGTTGTGTAATAACCAGGTACTTGACACAACTTCGTGACAAATATATATATATATATATATATATAATATATATATATATATATATATATATATACATGTATATATATGTACATACATGCATACATACATATATATATATATATATATATATATATATATATATATATATATATATATAGAGAGAGAGAGAGAGAGAGAGAGAGAGAGAGAGAGAGAGAGAGAGAGAGAGAGAGAGATTATTAATAATAACAACAATGAATACTCACAGAATAAAAAACAATAAATAATTATTAACAATCGAAAATTAATCTTGATTTCAAATGGGAAAGTCACAGGCTGGATAAGAAAACTCTGACATAATTTCTGCCACTTCTCTATCCAATAATTAACCCCTATTTGTCTCTTTCGAAGAAACTATAAAAGCTCTTTTCACACTTCAACATACCTACTTTCATTTTATTGAAAAGAACTCTAAATCTCAAATGAGCTCGCTGACCTGGCCGTTATATATGTCTGATAAAAAACAAAGGGGTAAATTGCTCACACAAGTCACGTCCCGCCCATCAAACCATTCAGATAATTCACGCGCAGAAATACATACAGGAGACAGCAAACCATAGGATTTCGCTGTTCTGAATGTCGTGACGAGCCTTTGTTAAGATTTTCACTATACCTTACAGAAAGTTACGACTCACTGAATATCATCACTCTCGTGATCTCTGAATGGGTAAAGAAAATCCACAATCACGTATGACATGTACTACGTAGATCCTCTCTGATAAGGAAGCTTTTGCCAACTTGATCTGTTGGCGTCTTCAGGACTTTCTTCCTCCTAATTAAGGCTTATTCTAAAAAATTCCTTTCTTTTCACTTTAAGCTATAATGTATGTTCACTCAGTGGTATAATCTGGTCTATTGAAGCCTCAACTTATTCAAAGCTCGTAACATCTTTCATCTTGCAGTGTTAATGATACTATTTTTTTTTTAGCTCAACTGAATTCCTGAATATGCCTACCTTTTCTCGTACTGCCAATAAAAGCTAAGTACACTGTATAAATATTTAAAATTCTGTCTCCTTATAAGTTATCTCTCTCTCTCTTATTATTTTGCTCTGTAAGAACCCTAAGAACTGCGTGTCCTACCTCCTTTGTCTTAACAGTAAACTCTCCTCTTTCAACCTGGATACAAAGATGGGACAGAGGCCTAAGTTAACATCAATACAACTTTACAATACTCATAGGCCTAAATTTTGGTTGTCAGATATAGATATTTTAAGACTCAGGGCAAATTAAATTTAACCTTGCCTTAAACTTTCGACAAAATGTTTATTCCATTTTTCTGGTTACTACTCATAGTCCTTTCGAAAGTTTTCCAAGAATACTTTATGTTCAGAAATATATAGCAGTAAATCTCGGTTGGAATATTTCATATAGGTGCACTGACTTTATTTCATATGACGACCGCCAAACACTGCAGCACCACGCTGGTCTTGTCTATTTTGTTGATTGCTTTTCGTGTTACCTGTTCTTATTCAGAATTCCATCTTAATCAGCACCGTATTTATTGAATCTAGCGTAAATTCCTTCATAATGAGTATTTCATTTGGTGATTCTTTTAAGATTTATTTAACTGTGCGCAGATTATTATTATTTTTTTTTAAATTACTAGCTTTTATTATAGATACCGTGTTGAGGATTTGCTGTAAAGTGCCTCTCTTTGTTTCAAACCTCCACGCTCATTTTCATTTAATTAAGCAAGCCTATCGTCTGCTAAACGACAGATGTCAATAAAGAAAAAGATAGAACAAAAGGGCCAAAAATATTATGACAATAAAATACAGATATAAGATTGAAAGCTAAAAACAATGCTAAAATACATGGACAAAGGACAGCAAAGCTGGTTGAGTACTAATACCGCAAACGAGTTAACCCCAAACCCTTGAACTGAACACACTATAAGATGCGTGCATCGCGGCGTAAGAAAATCTGATTTCATAATAAACCTCATTTTGTTGTAAACTTTTCAGTCCCATCTCGCTCATTCCATGTTTGAAGGTCAGTCCACATGTCGATGTTCCCGCGTATATACATTCATGAATTATGCAAATATATATACATGAATGGGTAAAAACCTCAATTAGCGAGGGCACAAGTAATGTTCTTTAAGGTCCACAATAATATATCTGATGGAAAGAGTTGCAAAACTTTATAAAACTATATAAAAGCTTTCGAACCCTTCCCTGTGTTCATCGTCAGTTCAAATGAGTAATTTTAACATAAAATTCACCGAGGTAAACTCAAAGACCAAAAACGCCAAGAATGGCTGCCCTCGGCAATCAGAACTCCAACGGACACGGTGATGAAGAAAGTGGCCAACTAGCCAAACTAGGTAATTTCCTCTCCTCTGTTGCCGGGGGCAGCCATTCTTGGCGTCTTTGGTCTTTGAGTTTACCTCGGTGAATTCTATGTTAAAAGTACTCATTTGAACTGAAGATGAAATCACAGTTTTTTATGCTAAAATCATTAAATGCAATGTGATGTGAACTTAGATTTGCCAGTGTATGAAGTGCAAACAATTTTAAGAAATAAGGACTTGAGGTAGGAAATTTCTGGTATAAGGACAGTCACCAAACTAATTAAGAAAACTGTATCAGAGAGAACTGAAACATAAGAACTAGACGTGAATCACAAGTTCAGTTATGATGACCAGCAAGAATAAACTTATGTCACTAAACAGAAGGTACAGAAATGCAAAAAATCTTCAGGTTTTTGAAAAGAAAAGGTCAGTAAGAAAGACATGCTGCTGGAGAATATTTTTGCAAAGTAGCCTGGGGAGCAACGAAAATATTTGAAATGAGATAAATAAAAGTGAGGTCTGAAGTGAAATTTAAGTTATAAAGCCTCCAAGTTTAGAAGTGATAAAGAGTGTAAAACGTCTTATCATTGTGGTCTGGAATTTGTGAGTGTTAATGATGATCTGTCAAAAACCTTCAACCTTGAAAACGCTTTACTTAACTTTGGCAAGATATGCGATACAAGAATGAGTTATTCTTGAGAAATTTGTACTTATCTCATTATTCCCAGAATCCTAAGACCTTTTCAAGAGTCGCTACTTTCCTTTGCACCTTTACACCCTACCAGGCTTGTTCGCAATCTGTTTCGGTTTCCTTGACACAAACTATTATACCAAATACAACGATGATTATGCTCTAGTAGAAGAGAGCTAGGTTTTGACGAAATATTCTGGATTTAATTAGATAATTAATCGTGTGCCTTAAAAGAATAGGTTAACAGTAAAAATGACATTAATATGGTTCAAATGATGGAAATCCTCAGCACTTTTTTTTATTTAATTTAAACGATTTTACCTGGTCCAATGTCAATTTTAGTTTACCAGCTCACTTCTGATTAAGCCTTTGTTTCCTTGGAATATATACTTTCATCTCCGCCTATGAGAAACACACAAGCAGAACAACTGAGAGTAGAACAAGAACAAGGTGTGAAAAGTGAACATTTGTATAAAAAATACAACTACGGTATGTAAAATCTTAATACTCGTTGATTGGTATATGTAAAGTTAGTTTTCACAGTGTGATAATGATTTTGATATCATGTTAAAGCTGGATAGTTGTATTTTACTGCAGTTCGTTTAAAAAGCGAAACAAAAATAAAAAGATCAAAATGGTGAATATACGTTAGCCAAAAACATAGCTACCTACACTTTTCTGTAAAAAGACTACCAAAACAGTTATTTACGACATATATCGCACATTAAATGCAACAAAAATGAAACGTTTTTAATGATTATCCATCAAGAAGTTGGTCATAGGTTTCTTAGCCAGTTTGTGTAATGTACCACAGTATGTTAAAAAAGCAAAATGACAAAAGTAAACGGTCAAAATGGCAGGCTAAAATCAGCCAAAGCTCAATTTTATACACTACCAAAAACAAATTCGCCGTCATTAAAGTAACAACATATACAGACTTTCATTATATGATACAACTCCGCGCTAAAATGTCTTCCCATTGAAATGAATTTTACCACTGTGCAGTAAAGCGTATTGCCATCATTTTTAATGTTAAGGGTAAAGAACTTATGTTAAAAATTAGTTTCTTTATATTATCCTGGAAACTTTTTATAAAAAACATGCAGCCAATATAAAGGCTCATCTTTACTTCTACCTAAATTTTCTACATATATTTATTAAGATTCCGGAAGCATTTAAATTGAACAAGTACAATACGATGCAATTAAAAATTATTTAAATTTTGCCGTCGTTTTTACGGCGAAGCTACGCTGATGATGCAATGAAGTATAACTTTTTACTAACTTTTCTAATCTATATATTACTGGTTAATCCTCGTGTAATCTTATATCATTATTTACTAAAGCAATGCGGCAGAAACAGTAATAATAATTTATCATTAGTTGGATTCAGTTACTCGTTTCCATATGCATTAAATGACATGCATTTTATCCATACTCATTATATGCAATTATTTCGACTACTCAATATACGAATTATTATTAGTCATTAACTTGGTAGATTTGTGACAATCCAAAATATTATTGCTTATTCTTAGCTTCAATTCAAACCTAGGTTGTGGCAACTTTATACGAAATATTCTGGCCATGATTACGTCATTATTATTAACGGTAGTAGTATGCGAAATATTTGCTTAAAATAAGTGTAGTTCAGGACGCGGAATAAAAATTATGAAAGGAATAACAAAACGTAAAGCAAAAATGAATCTGATCGAATAACAATAATAAAGAAAAATGGCGAATGCATCCCTAACCTTAATAAGGAATGACTTGAGAACTATAGAATACACCATGACTGAGAAATAAATAAAAACAAAGAAGATTAATAACAGAGTAAAGTAAACAAAAGACGAACAAATAAACTGTGAAGCAAGACTCATGTCAGCTTGCTCGACAAAAAAAGCATTTGTACTTAGTTTGAACTCCTGGAGATCTAATGATTCAACTGCAGGATTAGAAAGATTATTCCACAATTTGGTCACAGCAAGAATAAAACTTTTCGAAAACTGCGTTGTACTAAGCCTCACAGAAGGAAAGGCAAGACTCTTAGACTTAACTGCATAGCTAGTATTAGGTAGTGGATAGAATAGTCTGGGAAGATCTGAATGCCAAGGATGACTAGAATTATGAAATATCTTATAAAAGTGCAGTGAGTTGGCTCAACGACGGTGTCAGAGATTATAAAAAGTTTTGTGGGTTCCCCAGCGTAGAACAACTGTGGTGCCTTCAAAGAAAAGAAAGTCTTCTAACACGTGTTAATGTAAAAAGTTACTTGGGTCTCGAACTGACTTGTCTATGTTCGTTGCACTCAATGTGCTTATTTGGTTTTGAAGGCATTCAGGCTTGCAACAGGAATTCTTCTGTTGTTTGTGTACACGGACTTAAAACCGAAAGAAATATCATCATGAGAGAGAGAGAGAGAGAGAGAGAGAGAGAGAGAGAGAGAGAGAGAGAGATCTAAGAGAGAGAGAGAGGCCTGGCAAACAAGCCCACCAAAAAGGATGAATAACAGCATTTATGACATAACCTAAGAAAACACGTACGCATTAAATGAAAGTTTCATTTTTCAAGTGATCTGTGGAAGAGTAAAATTACTGAAAGTTCATTTTGAAACATGCAAATGCTTTTGCAAGAATATTAAATAGTATATTCACTGAGAAAGTAAGTCCAAGAATACTTTCCCTCTTCCCTTTCACCCACGAGGATAAACAAAATAAATCACTATCTCGCCACAGAGCTGCCACGAAACGACAAAAACGATAAGATACCCAAATCTTGCCTTAACCAGAGGAAAAGTATACACTAGCCTTTTCACTGTAATATATCACCCTTTCCCACGCAATGTATCGCTCTTTTCAACGCAGTGATGTTGGTAGGGCCGAATGTTGATACAGGTTCTGTGACCTCGCAATCTCAAGCGATTGCGTCATCGGTTCTTTTCTGCCAACCGCTCATTCTTCCAAATTACTTGGGTGTTGTCGACCTTCAGGTGCACAACTACTTTCAGGTGGCGACTTCACTTGAAAGGGATAACACTAAAAGCATTAAAAGTAGCAACTGTAGCATCAATACTGCTTTTAAAACTGTTATCAATGAGATGAGAAAGTTTAGCTTTCAGCAAATTGAGGTCACCCAATAATAGCTTTTAATTAACGTGGTAAAGAAAAATTTTTCACTTTCACTCTATGCATTATTTGTAGGCAGTGTTTGTAGTGTGTGTGTGTGTGTGTGTGTGTGTGTGTGTGTAAATTATCAATTTTATTTTCATTCGGTTTTCATGGATTCTACCTGTTATCCCTCGAGGAAAAAATGTATTAAAAAGTCACACACAAATGCCAGTATTAATGCCAGCCATCTGAGCTTACTTTGCACAAATGAATAACAGCAAATCATATTAAGTAGCACTCTGTAGATTAGCTATTGAATCATCTGGCACTCAGAGTTATCGTTTTTGTCACAAGATAACGCCTTCCTTATTCAAACGTTCGGTATATATACTCAGATGACAAAACATTCGTGATATTCTCAGACGAACAAAAGCATACAATACAAGGACATAACGGTAGGGAAACTGCTACTTCATCAAAGGTGGCAAAAATAAAAATCACTGTAGAAAAATAAAAATAAAAGAATGAATTTTAATTTAAAGGATAACATTGGAAAAAATATTCTTGCAATATATACTATATCATATAATACAAAAACCTCGATGTTAGCCTGACTATAAATAAAACAAAAGAGGCAAACATTACTCACTGTTTTCATACGTAGGCTATACATTACAAAGTTGATTATTAGACTTGACCTTCATTATAATGAACTTTAATATTTTCGTTTGTATTATCTTTAATACTCTTCATTCTACCTACAGAACTTCATGAGATCTTCATGAAATGTGACAGGAAGAGACACCATGGTTCCTTAATTATTTGACACAAATTACTTTTGACACAGACAAGTGTTTAAGCCACAAAGACGCACAACAACAAAAAATAACAGATATCTCACTATATAAAATAATTTCATACAAAGTGTTCAAACTGTTTCACCTACCTTGTGAATTTTAATCATGCGTCACCCCTACAGCCCTTAGGGCATATACTCCAAAAGGACCGATAATGCAATGCATATATTCCTATTTCCTAGGATTTTCGGAAAAACAGCAAAATCTCAAGGGACTCGGTTAGTACTGTCAACGACCTTTGCATCAGCGTTTAGCTAAAAAGTATGGCAAAGATTGATTTAAACAATCCGTGAAAACGCAAAAGTGAAAAGTCTCAAATTGGTTAAAGGTTTACCTATTGATTTCAACCTACGTTAGAGCAATGACCTTGGATTCTGTGGCGTAACATAGCAGACAACTAAATTGCAAAATATATACGTTAGCTTAAAATAAAAATAAGCATCATGCGAATGAATAGAACAGTAAGACAAAAATTACGAAATCCTATTAATATATTACAGAATATTCAGTACGCCACTAAATTGCAAAGTATATATACGTTAGCTTAAAAATAAAAAAATAAGCATCATGCGCATGGTAGAATGATGCAAAAGATGAGAAGGGCTATAAGATACATTCTTCAGTTGTCCTGATATGAGGACATTTCTAAACTGAACAGGTGTCAGGCACACCATAAAAACACAAAGGGTGAGTCGAATGTCAATCTCCGAGAAAGAGAGAGAGAGAGGAGAGAGAGAGAGAGAGAGAGAGAGAGAATGGAGAGTTGATAGAGAGGTCACATTTGACCAAACTGATACAGGTGGGATATTTACCAACCATAAAAACACAAAGTGATAATCTTTTATTATGTCAATGACTTTTGTTAAAGAGAGAAAGATATAGAGAAATTATTTAATTTTATAGAAAAACAAGAGAGAAGATTAATACTAATGAACACGAGTATTAAATATATCACACAGTACACATTCTATAATGTATATATTGCAGCTGCTGGTTCCAAAGCATTATGTTATGTACAGTCTGTCGCCAGTGAAGGTAATGGCTGTTATTATTTTTACCAAAACAATAACAAGAGAATTAAGACTGGCACCCACGGCAGGATCTAAAGATATATGAAAAATGACTTTAATTTTATATAAAAACAAAGCTAGACCTTGAATACAAGGTACTAACTGAACAGCAGAATATTAAAACTGGATATATATCATCATGTATATCAAATTCATATCCAATGATACACCCTATATATATTTTGATGGTATATTAAATTCAATATTTTTTCTTTAACATGCCAAGATCAATTTTTCTGTAAACCTAATAAATTAAATTAAAAATACTTAGACCCAGGATGGCTTGTGCATGTATGTATATATATATATATAGCCTATATATATAACATATATGTACAATGAATATTTACATCAAGCATTATGTTATGGTATGTGCCCTATATATGTCGCCTATACTGCAAGGTCGAATGGTTGTTACTGATCCTCTTCCAAAACAATAACAAGAGAATTAAGACTGGCACCCACGGCAGGATCTATGCCGTCATTCAAAGGAGAGTCATTTAGCCGATGACTAAATAGTCTTCACAAAGCTAGACCTTAGCATTACAAGGTAACTTCACTGTCCTTTAGCAGCAACATGTAAAACTGGATGCACTCTGCTGCATTATCACCAGAATAATAAAAATTCATTCCAATGACAATCTATTGCTATTTTGATGGTAAATTTAATTCAGTAACGAGTTACCTCAACACTACTAAATATTTTTCTTTATACATATTGTCACTCTAATGATCAAAGCACTTGTCTGTACACACTGTACCATTTGAACTATTCATAGTAATTTGTACACAAACAAAGTGACGCTGCGGCCGTGTATTATATAAACGAGATATATACCTGACAGCTGAGAAAAATATTGAAGACAAGAGTCACTCGCTGATTCAAGAACTTAATTTAGTTGTGCCAAGAATGAAACCAAACAGAATCCACTTCCGCAAATATCAGATAGAAAGAAACCAAAAGTTGAAACAACACTTGGTTCAATACTAAGATAAATCATGATCGAACCCCCTTCACTCTCAACTAAGTCCTTGTCTTTCTTTTTAAAAGAAGCAATGCTCATATCAAATCATTTTACTACAAACAAATTTCAAAACGTCACCTGATTAGATCCAAATATTACAATAGCTCACCATAACCCACTCACTCCAGGCCACTTTGAACTGTCACATAAAGACTTAAACCAGCTGATCCATTATTGTACACCAAACGTGACGCTGTCGGCCAGATTAGTATTACTTAAACAGATTAAGATACCTGATAGTTCCCACTGAAAAATATTGGAAGAGGATGCGCTTATAATAAGATTACCAAATTCCTAACTTTGACACATGAACTTTGTTCTGTCGAGAAAGACCAAAATAAACAACACTTGGTCTGGATAATACTGAGATAAATCTTTATGACTGGTGGAAGAAGATGCTGAATCTTCTCAACTAAGTCAGTATCACTTTAGAAAGAAGCATTGTTCGAAATCATTATTACTACAACAGAAATTTCAAGCAACTCTGCCACCATTAGTATATTCTACAGCATATTAGATATCGTGAAAACCAAGCTACCCCCCACCAAATGGAAAAACTAATTCTCCAGGCCATAAGAAAAGTTTCTATAAAAACATAAAGAATTAAACCAGCTGGAACCATTAAAGTATACCAAAAACTATCCCTTTGAGAAAATGAGGTAACCAATTTTCCTTGGGAACGCGTAAAATAAGTCGTAGGAAGGTGACACGGATCCCCATCTTGAGAGCTGCTAATCAGACTCCTCAGTGGTTTGGTTAAAGAAGTCTACTCAACTTAACTGGAGTCGTTTTCAAATACTCGTCAAGTCTTATCAAAGATGATTGTTTCGATTTTCACTTTTTTTTCAGTTAAATATGGGGACTTCCTCCACTAATTTTTTTTCGATGTAACAAATCTAACAAATTAAGTTTGACTCATCCAAACTCTTTGTTTCCATCTACTGACAGGTGGAATCACCAAATTATAACAGCACAATTAAGCACAGATGAAATGTGAGAGAAAAAGAATTCCCTTTTCCCTGACACCTTTTACACTGATAAACCTGTTGTTGCTGAATCTGCCTGATGAATGAGTAAGTATCACTTCAGATATTAAATACTGGCTTATCCCAAAGCATTGGAAACCTCCAATAAATAGCATTAGTATATTTATTTTTGTAGATCTGTGAAACCAAGGTACTTTGAGAAAATGGAAAAATAATGGTAACATAAGATAATTGGAATAAAAAAAAACCTAGGGAATAACAATGACAGAGCCCTAAAAGAAGAGAAAAACTATCCCTTTTGAGAAAATGAGAAACTTCATTTTTCTAGGATCTCAAAACGAACGCGAGCATAGGTAAAATCCCTTCTCGGAAATTCTACTGCCACTTTGTAGCCAAACAGTAAACAGGACTTATCTAGGAGGAAAAATAGACATTTTCCAATTTCAGGAAGATGGATTGCTAATTCAAACTAAAAATTCAGTCCTCCACACTTTTTTAGAAAGTAACAAATTGAAAAAATTTCTCCTGATTCCTCTGCCAAAGCTCTTCTGTGTTCCATCTACCTTTGTAATAATAAACAAAACTATATGAGATTATAAACAGATGAAATGTCAAAAAAGAATGAATAGGCCCCGAGGAGAAAGAATAAACTCATAACCATACTTCACAGATCTGGTGGTTAAATGACTCACGTATGATCTTTACATTAAATATTATTTTACTAAATATGTTTCCAATAAATAACAATTTTGTCACTTCATTCTTGCATCTAAAACAAATGAACTTTATGCTAACTATCGGACACAGAGCCGTTAGATCTGAGAGATTCTTCTCAAAAAACATATACAGTTTAGAAAACACTATCATACCATAGCGCCATGGGCCAAATACTAGTTTTTCTAGATCTATGAATTTTGTCTTGGCTAGATCATCTGAATGAACATTTGCCAAAAAAAACAGTAAACAGGACTTATCTAGATTACTGAGACATCCAATAGAAGGTATTGCTATTTGCTAACACAAACTAAAAATCAGACACTTGTATGGGAAGAGGTGTATTGAAAAAAAGAGATGCGCATATGAGGTAGCTTTTACTAATAAACAAAACTATATGCTATTAACTAAACTTCAGCCTTCTCAAGGTGGATAGACTTCGAGCAGAGTACTAACCCTTTATGCTAACTGTCGCAAGAGGTTAGGCTGAGAGTGATTCTCAAACTGGGCGCCGTGGCACCCTGGGGTGCCACAGACAGTGCCTATATGCCATAGAATTGTCATGATATTTTGTCTTGGCTAGATCATCTCAATGAACATTTGTAAAAAAAAAAGTGTCTTCATATAATTATCAGTGTCTACTATAATATATTCACACAAACACACACACGTATATAATATATATATATATATAATATAAAGATGATTATCATGTTGTTTTATATTAGTCTGCATTCATATCGCTTAAGTTTATCTGATTCTTCTGATATGCTCTTTGTTCTTTGTTTGTACAGTATATTTCTGCATGTACGGTGTGCTGATTTTGGTTTAAGTGTGGATAATAATTTTATTCATTAAATAAGAATTTAATTCATGCGATATGGTGGGATGGTGAAGAAAGGGTGCCACGGTTAATGATTACATTAGTTAGGGTGCCATCACTCAAAAAAGATTGAGAACCATAGGGTTAGACTTATACTATACACTGTATAATACAAAATGCATTGCCTAGTGTAAGTACTTCTACGCATGCACAACATGGCCGCTTCTTTCCCTCCCCAACAGAATCTATAAAGTTCCTTCATGCCGAAGGACAGTGATGCAAATCTTACTTTCGTTCTTGGTTTTATTCATATAATGTTTTGCAAAGATATCATGCAACAAGTTACACAAAGAGATTGAGTTGCATTGTTTATATTCAGCTAATAATAATAATATTAATAATAATAATAATAATAATAATAATAATAATAATAATAATAATAATATTATTATTATTATTATTATTATTATTAAATATCTTTGTGGCAGGATTACAGTTACGATATCACTAGCAAAACGACATAATTACAAAAAATATATAGTCCAAACATCCTAATTTAGTTCCGATTCCAATTTTTAGCTTAAAGATTATCCAGCTGCAACCCTCTTTCAAGAGAAGCATTGCAAAGGACACGGTAAAAAGAAAAAGCAACAAAATGCTGAGGCAGCACGTCACCTGAAGAGTTCTAACATTCCTCACTTTACGGGCGACAGTTTTCACTAAACGGTCGCCGATCCTCCAGACTGTTCTAAAATTGAATGTTGTCAGGCCTACGCGTCTTATCTAACACATACTTTAGGCCTATTATCACACCAGCCATCACAAACAAAAAACAGATAGCCAAACAAATGCGCACAGTCGAAACCCAGTAAACATAATCCCTTATTTATTCTACACAAAAGAAGAGATCCCAAATTAACGCACAACAAAAAAGGCAATCTTGACAGACCTTGTAGATGATTATCGCACGCCTTAAGGCGAGTGTTTAGGTTCTTTCATCTTGAAAAACAGAAGATACAAATAGCTTCATCTCTCTCTCTCTCTCTCTCTCTCTCTCTCTCTCTCTCTCTCTCTCTCTCTCTCTCTCTACCATAGCATGAGCCTTTTTTCATAAAATGATGATAATCTTTAAAAACAAAGCTTCTATTGAGTTTGGGATTAAACATCATTACCGAAACCTATCAGAATCTAAAATTGATAACAATGACATCAACAATAATATAAACCTAATTACAATATTCGCCTAATCCGTTTCTCTCTCTCTCTCTCTCTCTCTCTCTCTCTCGCTTAACCAACACTGTTTAGCAGTTTAGCAAGTTAGTCATAACTTTCCGGGTGCATCTAAACGAGGTACAAATCTCACTGGTCACCTGTCTATCTTTCTATTATAAAGACTGTGATTGTGATTACCTTTTTACCTACATTTACAATTTTTAGAAAATTTACAAAGCGATTTTGATTTTCTGCCAGTCATCAGAACATGTAAAATGAAAAGTGGTAAGAAAACATGCAGCGAGAATAAAGTGAGTAAATAAATGATAAAATCATTGATAAATTTCAAGTCCGCATTTCACATCTATATTAATAAAATAATATTACTACTATGACAGAGAGAGAGAGAGAGAGAGAGAGAGAGAGAGAGAGAGAGAGAGAGAGAGTAAAACTCCCATTCATTACTTCTTAGTCACATTCTGAAAAGCAAGCGAGTGGGTGGGCTCGTCATTTCAAATGCATCATGAATAAGTTTCGTGCCCTTCCTAATAGGTTTTGCATCAATTTTACGTCCGTCTTCGCTGATCAGAAGACTTACGGGTGCCAGGGTGATGTAATCGGGTAAGAGTTTATGAGCTTCGGCAGTAGGTCATTTGAGAAGCGCAGAGGAACCTCAGCGAAATGGGAACTTTGAATGTTGCATTCACTGCAAACTCCGGAATCAGATATCCGTTCCTAAAGTTTCTTTTGTACATGAACTGATAATTACTTGCGCGTGCAAGAGAATTACTTGCGCGTATGACGTGGAACCTATATGTTTAAGGCTCAAGGGAAATTATTACTATTATTGTTATCAAGAAACATCAATTAAACAAAATAAGTAAAGAAGAAATTCGAAAACATTTAACAGATGCATTGGGTAATTTTGCTACCAGCAAAAGAACGTTCATAACATGTAAAGTCGTTATACATGTCTATTTATACTACGAACTATGATTAAGAAAAAGAATGAGGAATCAAAACATAGTATCCTATGATAAATAAATATGAAAAGGATCTATATAGATCTTATATATATATATATATAACCATATATATATATATATATACACATATATATATATATATATATATATATATATATATATATATATATATATATATATATATATATATATATATATATATATATATATATATATATATATATATATATATATATATATATATATATATATATTTATATATATAAAGTTCAAATGAAAAATGAAAAACTTGATTGAAGCCTAGTACTTTCGTCTTCCTGATGTCAAAAAAACGAAAATACTAGCTCCAGTTAAGATTTCCATACACACACACATAATATATATATATATATATATATATATATATATATATATATATATATATATATATATATATATATATATATATATATAAAGAGAGAGAGAGAGAGAGAGAGAGAGAGAGAGAGAGAGAGAGAGAGAGAGAGAGAGAGTCCATGTATGTTTCTGCCTCATTCAACATTTAGTGCACTCATTCAACAAATTCTTCCTAAATCAATTAAAACAACTAAATATCTTCCTAAATCAGCTATTAAAAACCTTACAGTCTAAATGTGAGAAATCTTGGAAATTCACCTACCTTACACTCCTCTCCCGATTTTATGTAGCATGAAATATTTGAGTTAACATGTTTTGAAATACTGATCCTTATGACTATATCAAATCTTGCAATCCGTCACCAAAACTAAGTTTTCAAAACAAGACTCTTTAATGCCACTCTCTCCAGAACCACAGCCAGCAGGTGATGCATCACAACATTGCTTTTCTTAGTTCAAAATCTAATGTAATTAATCAAATAATAAAATGTGGTAGCAGGCAAGGGCTGTAATGCCGTTTTTTTAAACAAAACATCTTATGAAGGTGAGTGTTGGTACATGAATCCCAGTGCATATATATATACTGGTTTAAAATACGGATGTTTAAGTATTTATGCGAGAGTATATCATTATAAATGATATACACAACAACGATGAAGGACAATGAAGACAAGAAAAGGCTTGCAAACAACTAAACACAATTGCATGGATTGGACCAGTGTCAATTAGGTTGAAAACACGAGCACCGCCAAAGAGAGGGAAAGGAAAAAATCAGAAGAAAAAATAAAATAAAATAAACAAAAAAAAGGATTGTTTGGTGATGAGTCGTTGCGGTTGAATTGGATTCCTGACACTAAAAGAATGGCTATCACGATTGGCAACAATCCACAGGTATGGTTGTTATGAGCAAGCGCAATCCAGTGGATCAGCACCTGTCGAGAGAGAGAGAGAGAGAGAGAGAGAGAGAGAGAGAGAGAGAGAGAGAGAGAGAGAGAGAGAGAGAGAGAGAGAATGGCTAGTTCTTTGTTTTTTTCTCTGTTCCCTTTTATGCTCTCCATCCCTGTTAGTAATCATAGTGGGATCTTCATCTGCAAATAACTCAATATTTTGAAGGTAAATCTTTCTTCCCTTCCCAACCCAATATCATCTCTATGTTGACTGTATTATTGTGGCATGAGATCTCTTGGTATACACTCTCAGGGCTCTGCTTTCCTTAATATAATCTTTTCCGTCATATTCACAAGAATGAGTCTTGTTTTTTTCTGATAATTCTTGCAGAATGTTCTTTTTTTTTAATAGGCAAACCAAGGTAAACGTATAACATCATGATACATGATCAATCTTATGTACCTGATAAATAATTGTCATTTCAGGACAGTAGTAACAAGAGTATAATTTTTACTATTGTACAGCTCAAAGTAGTTCGTTAAATGCCACCGATTCTGATAAACTTTGGTGCTAACATTTCTTCTTATGACGCCAAACTTCCAGCATTTATTTCACCTAAGACTAGCCTGTTCCCATTCAAGGTCAGACGAGGTAAACCCCTAGGACCAAGAAGGCCTTAACTGCAGTAATAATAGAAGTAGCAGCCAAAAATGTAAAACTAAGACCAACACTAAACACCAGCCGAAATGTATCTAGCTAAAAGACCAGACATTTCCGAATACAAAAAAATTCCAGACCTCTCATTAGCCAGAAATGCTTAAACATGATAAAACCCAGTAATCGTTTCAAATGTAAACATTCTGCGCTTCTCTATGCCAAGGTACAAGAATAATGTCCCAAGAGATCAGCGTCAGATTATCACCTGAGCTATAAAAAGCTAAGGAATAGCAATATCATTGTCAACACAATCTTCCTCTCTCTCACTTTCTCTCTCGCTCTCTCAAGGTTAACCTTGCTGGAAAACAATGTGAAAAATAATATATGTTGCTTTATCCTATATCAATTACTGATAATGGTTAAACAGTAGCACACTCCGATAATTTTCTGTCCTAAATAAGATAATATGATCACACCTCTAACTTGACGTCTTCTCAATGCCTGCTCAGGGCGTTGCAAAAATCGTAAAATACACACACACACAGATAAATATATACATATGCATATACAGTATATATATATATATATATATATATATATATATATATATATGTATACATATGCACACACACACATCTATATATATATATATATATATATATATATATATATATATATGCATAGATAACATAATATAAAACAGCATTCATAATATAAAGTACATACAAATTCAACGCCACTCATGTTTTGCTTTTGTTATTTTGTTCTCTTCTAATCTACATTCAAATTCAACCTCCCATCTAATAGTTTTACTTCTACACACACACACTCACACACACACACACACACAAACACAACACACACATCTTATATATATATATATATATATATATATATATACATATATATATATATATATATATATATATATATATATATATATATATATATATTATATATATTATATGTACACATGTGTGTGTATGATTCTAACCACTCTGTGATTATTTTTAACTCAAGGAAAATTAAAGACTGGGTATGAAGCCAAATCTTTAATTTTCCTCGATGTAATGAAGTTTAATAAAGGCATTTCACACTTCCCATAATCACACATTTCTTAACCAAACTTTATTTTATCTTATACGCAACAAAATACTGAGCGTAAATGTAGCTTTCTCATTTATAACAGCTTTTTTGATTCATTAAAACCCCTTTTCTATCTGCTGTATATATAGCTACTGCCCTTGTGAAAATAGTTAAAAATATGAAGATCATTTAAGTTCTTGAATAGTGTAACACGTAGCTAATTACAATGGGCGTTGAAGAACCAATGTGTCTGTAGTACAGTCAGTGCAGAAGAGACAAAAATAATCTTTCGGGTTAGTCAAAGTAGACAGAGCCTGTGCTGGAATAAGGCCAGAGTAAATCAACAATAACAACAACCAAAAAGAATTTCGAAATAAAAACGACGTATTCTGGTATTCTGTTTAGTTAGGAGAAATGATGGTTAAAAGTTGGTGAAAAGATAAGAGGACAATATATAAAACGCAAAACACAGAAAGGAAGAAAATACGCAGTGAAAACAATTCGTTGTGTGGATAAGTTTCAACTGAGCTGGCACTGAAGAAATTATTGTGCTTTTTTTTACCATCGCCTTAATCTTATTAATTGGGACATTGTGGATGTTACGCGTTTGTTTCAGACTCTCTCTCTCTCTCTCTCTCTCTCTCTCTCTCTCTCTCTCTCAGAGCAAAGGCATCAACTTCTGCACCTGCTAATTTTTTCCTTTCTTCTTTTATAAATGAAGCTAATCTTTTTCTTCTACGCATCGTGTCTGACAAGAGTTGAGACAGGGTGCAGGTGAGAGAGAGAGAGAGAGAGAGAGAGAGAGAGAGAGAGAGAGAGAGAGAGAGAGAGAGAGAATTTGCTTTCCAAAGTGAATAACTTGTTCTTTCAGGAAACGTACGGGAAGTACAAAATGATAAATTACACACAGAGAGAGAGAGAGAGAGAGAGAGAGAGAGAGAGAGAGAGAGAGAGAGAGAGAGAGAGAGAGAGAGAGATGCTAGTAAACTGCGAGATAATCGCCAGCACTCTGAGGGAGGCAACACCAAAATATATAGGATGTTGTAACTTATGGGAATGGAGGCGGAAGGAGAAATAAATGAGAAAACCGAACAGATAATTTTCTTTTTAATTTCTCGAAGTAAACAAATCCGGCGACGCTAAAGACCCCAAAAAAGAACAGACAACAAATGGAGGGACTGACCAATAAATCTTCCGATTAACGGAAATTTAATGTGAAGCGACAGACGTAGATAAATATGGATCCTTACTTAGGAAAATACACGAACAATGAAACCGTCTGTTAAATGAGTGATTCACAACCATTTAAAAGGTACAGTATCTTACTTTAGATTGAGTTCGATGGTGTCGAGATTGGCGTCCATCTGAGGAGGCAGGAATAAGGAATTAGTCTTCGCGAAAAATGGAGGTATTATACCTGTCGTCTGCTTTTTATTTATATCTTCCACCTTTCCTTCTTGCGGGTGACGTTTACCTAGTCTTGCAACGGGGACGTTTGAAATTTTAGATATCCAATGCAACACAAACCATAAGATGAACACCGTAATACTGCAACGTACCAGTCATGACATTTGAAAGTTTAAAAATATCCAATGCAATTTATTTTAAGAGAAACAGCCGTTTGTTTTAAGATACGTAAGATAGAGCAGAATAGAAATTATTTTAAGGCAGAACGCCGTACAGGACTTACGGACACAGACTATAAAAATTAGTTTAAGACAGAAATTATTTTAAGACAGAACGCCGTACAGGACTTACGGACACGGACAATAGAAATTAATTTAAGACAGAACACCGTACAGGACTTACGGACACGGACAATAGAAATTATTTCACAAGTAACGGCGTAGAGACAAAATATACTGAATGGATTTCATGTGCAATCTTGAGTAGCCGTAAAAAGAAACCATTGGGTCTGTCCCGTCTTGTCCTCTGTTGCAGTAATTCGTATCCATTCTCCCCAAACTTCATACCGACTCGAAACAGAGGAAAATACTCAGATGAACCCATTTCTATCTCCTATTAGCTACGTTCAGACCATGTGTAATGTGGATATATGAGAACGGAAACAGAACTTTAGTACAACAAAAAAAGGGGAAAAAAAGAAGGGAAGTATTAAGTATTACGAATAAACAGGAAATGGAAAATAATTCATTCCTATTGGTAGTTCATAGATTTTAAAGATGAAAACCAAAATACCTTGAAGGAGTAATGAGACTGAATGCAAGACTAGCATCACAATATCAAAGTTTAAAAACAGAAAGTCTAAAATAATATAGCAATGTCATTTTAGACTTTCTGTTATGGCTGTCGGTTACAAATCCCCGATAATTCCAATATCTACAATTCAGTCACGACTTGTGACTTTTACAGCTGCAATGTTTATCAAATAATCATCAGTTTAAGTAGAACAAAATTTCATAGGTACATGTTCATTTATCCACATCCACAACGATGAAGATAAACTAAATATATTAAAAAAACACTACGGCCCTGCATTAGAACCCCCCTCCCCTCTCCCTCCTTTCTGGCTTCTCTGTCTAGAAACACTAAAACGAAAGCTTAAGTGATATATTAAACTATTTCCCTGTATCAGTATATATATGAGACATAATATATATGTATATATATATATATATATATATATATATATATATATATATATATATAGTTTATATATATATATATATATATATATATATATATATATATATATATATATATATTATATATATATAATATATATATATATATATATATATATATATATATATATATATATATATATGCTGATATAGTGAAAAATACCTTAATGTATCACTTAATCTTTTCGTTTCCTGGAAGACACACCTATGAAAACATTATTATTATTATTCAGTAGATGAAATCTATTCATATGGAACAAACCCACAGGGTCCACTGACTTGAGGTTCAAGCTTCCAAAGAATATGGTGTTCATTAAGAAGTAAGAGGAGGTAAAGTAAAGGGATATACATAAAGAAGAGATACCACTTATTAAAAAAGAAAAAATAAATCAATAAATTAATAAATAGATAAAACATATATTAAAGTGTAAGGAGAATAGTATTAGGGTAGTAATGCGCTTGAACTTCTGAAGTTCCAATTACACGACATCCTGTGGGAGGCTGTACCACAGTCCAACGGTGTGAGGAATAAAGGACCTCTGGAACTGAGAAGTTCGACAGCGAGGCACATTTACTGCATGTTGGTGCTGCAGCTGTTCAGCGAATCTGGTTGCTCTCTCTCGGCAGATAAAGGGGATCAGGGATCAATTGTGAATGTCAAAGATCTCCGCTGAAATACAACTTTGACCTTCTTAAAGAAAAAAATGAAGCTTGTAATCAAACAGTTCCTGCTTGGTTTATTGTTCTTATATTTCCCATATTTGATATTTCATCTTCGCCATCGAGGGAACTAATAAATGAGAACGCTTTCGACCAAAAAGGAACCTATCCAGTTTAGGTCGTCTTCACTCAGAAGAATGTAAAGTTTTTTAACTTTCCTATGTCAATTTCTCCTTGCTTTCTTTTTCCTTGATTATCCCAATCTTCCACCTGTCAAAAGGCAGGTGCTTCGCCTCCATAGCAGCTACTTTTATATATATATTTTTTTGCCATCTGGCATTCATTTTCCCCTCCCAATGACTGCACCTGACCTTTTTTTCATTTTGCGAAAGAATGACAATTATGCTAAGATCGGTTCGATGCTACAGTGACCTCCGCCCCCCTCATTAGGAAATTATCGGTGATTAAAACTGCTGCCCTTCTTCACCCAGCCTTATTTTCTAATACAACTCTTCGTAACTCTGGCACCACTGTTTCATTGAACAACTCGATTCTCAAGTCATTGATGCTTCCAGGTCAAAAGACTAGATTGGGTCTTTTGACAAAACCACACCTTAGTAATTTAATATCAACAATTAAACGCATTTCCTTTTTATGCTAATAAGAAAATTTTATTATTTGCAATTTGCGCAATCCAAATTCCATAGAAATAATATCTACGGTATACATTTTTTAAGCGTAATATTTCTGAGTTCATAAAGGATTTCTTAGGCAACAACGAACTATTTTGAAAAATTCTTGAGACTTTGTGTCTGAGAAGACAAATAATGCATACATCACCATTTTGTGCTCTCAAAAACCATGTAGGTATAAGAATTGCGTGTCATCAAACACACACACGCACACATATATACATAAATATATATGTGTGTGTGTATTGTACTATACATAAATATATATAAATATATGAATATTATATACATATATATATATATATATATATATATATATATATATATATATATATATATAAAATATATTAGATTTTTATACACACACACACACACACACACACATATATATATACCTACTACATATTTTTATGAAGCTAGACATAAACATAAAGGGACCTATAATCATAGTGTAATTCTTGACAAGAACAATCGACGCCATCCGGATTTACGATAAATAAACAAAAACAATAAATAAATAAACGCCCAAAAGGGGGTGGTCACAGAAGCAAAAAAAAAAAAAAAAAACTTGAGTAAATCAAACTGATTTCTGACGTATCCAAATTATGACGAAAATTCTGCCCTGGGATTTGGTAAATAAAATGTAGCTTTTAGCGGTGAATGAAATGCCAGTATCACGCGCGCCATTTCAGTGGCATTAGACAGCGTGGTCAGTTAGTGCACAGGTGGCGGCATTACAAGGAGAGAGAGAGAGAGAGAGAGAGAGAGAGAGAGAGAGAGAGAGAGAGAGAGAGAGAGGGGTTGGGTGAGAACGGTGGTGGGAAAGCGTAACGCACCTGTAACTCGCATTCCAGAATTACCATAGTTCCCACGCCCTGACAGATTACCAACCCCCCATCCCCAACCCTTCTTTTCACCTTCACCATTGCTTTATTTCCCCATTTCTCTTTCCTATTCACCCCCTACACTCATCTCTTATTCATAAGTTCTTCTCCCTCCTCACTGTGTTCTTGAAATTTCTTTGTTGTTTACTGTTTTTCATTCATGGTAAGTCAGGTGGTCCCACACCATACAGGAGTCTATTACAGTTCCCAATTTATTTAAAAATCGAGTTCTCAGTTGCTTATAAATATATATACAAATATATATATATATATATATATATATATATATATATATATATATATATATATATATATAAATTTATATATATATATATATATATATATATATATACATATATGTATATATATGTATATATATATATATATATATATATATATATATATATATATATATATATATATATATATATATATATATATGTATATAGGTATATGTATGTTATAGATAGATAGACAGATAGATAGATATATGAACAAACAAAGTAAATGTCATTTTAAGGGTAATGTAGATATTTACAAGAAGCATCATCTTATCCTTATCAAGACGGAAGTAATATTAATAATAACAATAATAATAATAATATTTGAAGAAAAAAACGAGAGAGAAAGCACTGTACATCTCACGTACCATTTCTCCACGAGAGAGAGAGAGAGAGAGAGAGAGAGAGAGAGAGAGAGAGAGAGAGAGAGAGAGAGAGAGCCACTGTGCCCATGAAGGCAAGACTGTCCACCGTGTCGGATTACAGCTGGCAGGCAACTACCTTGACAAAGGCAAGGCATAATACTGGAATGAATTTAACTTAGTGCAAACCGTGGGAGAAACTCGGGCAAGCACACACGCAGTACATATTCACACGAGAGCTCGCACTCGCCAGCTTGAACTGCTTTCGACGCTTTCAGATACACTTCTCTTATGCATATGCTCATAAATTCTGTTTAATAAAAGGCGTTGCACTTCTGAACGGAAATCATCGACTGACGTTTCAAGATTGGTGAGAATTTATCAGAACGTTCTGTTTGGGGGACTTTGTTATCTTTCAACAACAACAAGCATAAAAACATAATCGGAAAGACCCTGACTATAACAGAGCAAGCATATGTTCTGATTTACGAACTTAAACATCACCGAAAAGATACAGATTGGACACCTTATAATAATCCACAGTGGATTATTCATTGCACCTTCCAGCTCTACTGACTTTGGAAAATGCAAGCGTCCAGTTACACCTGGATGACATTAGTAAAAATATAAAGATAACGAGGAATAAAAATGTACAAATTAACAAGAGCTTATTTATACTCTCAACTTTTTAAAACCCTTGGACAGTAAATGCACGGACTATATTTGTTGAACGCCATCAATTCAGAATAAAAAAAGGAATAGCAAAACATATACATGAGATCATCAGGACTTTGCTTCTTCATAAACTTCTATTGTAGAATGAAGACGCAAACTTACTTGGAAAAGAAAATCACAGCTGAGAGTCGACGGAACGTAAAGAAAAAAAAAAAAAAAAAAAAAAAGCTGAGAAGTTGAAATGTGACGTCATCAGCTGAAGCTTTATTGTTTATTTACATGTCAGGTACAAACACGCATTCTGCTTCTCCTTGCCCTCATTTTATCGTGGACGAGACCTCGGCGATCTTAGATTCTATCAAAAACAGCATCGTTCTCCCGCTGAACACGCACAAAAGCCCCACAGTCACTGAAGAAGCCTCTCGGAATGCAAACCATCCACTTCAAAAAGCCAGCATAAGTGATATCTCCCCTGCCCTGCCTGACCCACAGACTTTGAAAATCAAGAGCGAAAATACTAGAGAAAAGATGTCCTAAGGCTGCGGATACGGGAAATGTGATGTTGTATTCCTTGGTACAGCGTTGCATTTATTTGAGAGGGGGGGGATGGCGGGGAAGGCTCTCACGAATAGGATCCTATGAACCTTATTTCGTGATGTCAAATTATTTCCATAATGTGGCTTTCACAGACAACAGATCAAATTTACAAATTAATTCCAAACGAGGTCATTCTTACTAGACAGAAGATAACATGACAAGGCTCTTGCAAGCATGTCCTGACAAGTCAATCGTGAAAGTGTTAATCTGAATTACACATGACCGCTTCCGGTGAAGCAACTCCTGGCGAGTTGATGGCAAATACAGCAGGCAATACAAGTGGCTTTCATTTTTTATAATCAAAGTCGGTGACTAAAATCCGAGTGTCATCTTAGGCAGATTGTATGTATTTAAATGCTTGCAAAATAAACAAATTAAATTCCGGTCGAATAATCACTGAGAATGTGCAGCTATCACTCTACTGCAAATAATTACACCTCAGAACCCAAAGGAAACATACATTTATTTATTTACATGTTTTAATTCACCCAAACAACTTGATGTCACAATGTTAAATCTGTAGATAAGCCATTATGACTCAATACAACACATTCAAGAAGCTAGTTAGACATAAGGAAACGCTA
>NC_089792.1:17426920-17439420 GCF_040412425.1 Macrobrachium rosenbergii
GCCGAGAAATCTAATAGAAAATGGGTTATGTATAGTATTTATTACCGGATTTTTCCATTTCCGCAGGAATGTTAACAGCAGGTACCCAAGGATTTTCGAAGGATTACTGACGATGAATTGTTGATAATTTTTACCATTTGGAAAGAGAGACCTGCTGTGTGAACTATTGGAAACAGCATGAACTGGAATTAAAGAAGTTGTAGCTTGTGTCCTTCAACATATGCCAACATTTCCGAGACTTCCAAGCGGTCGAAAATTGAAATGAATGAGTTGTGTTAAACGGAACTATTTTATACGTGTTGTTTTAAAATATGAAAATTGGTGCATAGAAAAGCCTAAATGAATCATCAATGTGGGTTCATATCAATCGATATGAACCCATTTTTCCATTTGATTTCTTTACGATAAATTTGATAATTTCTCTAGCTAGAGTGTTAATTAAATGCTACTCCTAACACAAGCACATCCCTGTAGCAGTGCCGTCAGTGCGCCTCATGCGGTGCACTGTAGGCAAACCTTTGCAGCGTGCCTTCGGCCTAGCTGCAAACTGCTTTCGCTCCTTTACTGTACCTCCTTTCATATTCTCTTGCTTCTTCCATCTTATTTTCCACCCTCTCCTAACAAATGATTCATAGTGCAACTGCGAGGTTTTCCTCATGTTGCACCTTTCAAACCTTTTACTGTCAATTTCCGTTTCAGCGCTGAAAGACCTCATAAGCCCCAGTGCTTGGCCTTTGGACTAAATTCTATATTCAATTCAAATCAATTCTATTCTAACACCAACATAGCGTTGTAGACATTACGATAAGATGGCAGGTGATTTGCTGCTCTACATAATAATGATTACGGTTTTTTTTTAAAACCGGAAATTTACTAAATTTGGAATTATAAAAAAAAAATACCGAAACTGCTGTTCCAAAGGAATTGTTCATACTAAAGACACATGAAATCGATTTTGTTTAATTTTTGCGATTTTTTTTTCTTACAACTTATACGCTGCCAAATGCAGCTAATTCAATGTTTTTAATGACAAAATTTTGTGCAAGGGATGTTTCTATACACTAATTTATATAAATTTCCCCTTCAAAATGAATAAGACCTACTCCGTCTCATTAATTTCGAGTTTCCAGAATAAAAATATGTATGTAGGCAGAATTTCTTAATCATATTTCACTAGGTTTATAATTGAAAGAAAAACTAACGGTATAATGAACCATTATGACGATCTCAAAATCACTGCTGTCAGACCTGGAACCATCACTAAAAGATATTTCGGCAACTTCGCATCAACTCACTCTCTCTCTCTCTCTCTCTCTCTCTCTCTCTCTCTCCAAAACCGCACATCTACAGGTTTCTGAGGACGGGATATTTCAGACTGCTAATGATTCGTTTGCCTTATCAAGTCATCTGGCTGCTATGGGAAATAATCGATGGAAATGTGGTGACACTCCTAATAATGATAATTATTACAATAACACCATCAATCAAAAATGCAATAAACCAATATGGTGCTTTCAATAACTGAAATTTATCAAATCACTACGACAAATAATGATAATTTCATCAATAAACTTACTGGACACTTATCAACCGTATCATTAAAGAGTAAAAGTTATTGTTACTTCACAGTCAGTGTTCGTGATTACAAACACTGACTGTACAAAATAAAATTCTTGAGCAAACGCATACTCATAAACATATATACATATATATAGGTATATAATATGTATATATAATATAATATAAAAATATATATACAAAATATTTAGTGAAAATCAGCTCATACTGTAATATAATATAAGAAAGAACCACTATTAGTGAAAAAAAATTAAAAATATGAACACACCCACGTTTGTTTGTGTATATATATATATATATATATATATATATATATATATATATATATATATATATAAATATATATATACAAATATAATATAATGTACATATATATATAATATATATAAATGAATATTTGTATGTTTGTCCATATGTTTGTTTTTTCCATTTCAAGCACCAGCTCACTGTCACATTTAAAAATATGAACACACCCACGTTTGTTTGTACAGTATATGTATATATCAATATATATATATATATATATATATATATATATATATATATATATATATATATATATATATATATATACTATATATACTGTATACAGTATATATATACATGTAAGTGAATGTTTGTATGTTTGTCCATATGTTTGTGCACTATACAAATCCGAACTACTTGACAAAAATTTGCACTGACCATCTAGACAAAAAGTACCCCTTCCCCTTCCCTTTGTAACGTATGTGGTAAATAAACTCTGCCATCATTTATTTCAACAAATAAATAAAGGGTTTTTCCAAACCCAGTTACCCTTCCCCTTCCCATTTTAACGATACCATAGAAATAAATTATTCTAAACCTTTTTCATGTGCAAATAAAATCTGTATCAATTTTATAATACCTGGATTAAATGGGTCACCACAGTTATACCGCCTGGATAATAGGGACAGTTTAATGTGGATAAATAGACAGACACCAAAATATGGATAAATACTGAAAACCCAGGAATTCCTGGATAAATGAACAGCTGTACAGTTTTACATGGATAAAATGAACAGTCACCTCAGTAATATCTGGATAAAATGGACAGTCACCACAGTAATCCTGGATAAATGAGACAGCCAGCACAGTAATACCATGGATAAAATGGGACAGTCATCACAGTAATATCTGGATAAAATGGACAGTCACCACAGTAATCCCTGGATAAAAGGGACAGTCACCACAGTAATACCAGAATAAAAGGGGCAGACAGAACAGTAATGCCTGGATAAATGGGACAGTTGCCACAGTAATACCTGGGGGACAGTCACCACAGTAATGTCTGGATAAAATGGACAGTCACCACAGTAAATACCTGGATAAAAGGGACAGTCAGTGCAGTAATACCTAGATAAAAGGAAGAGACAGTACAGTAATATTTGGATAAAAGGGACAGTCACCACAGTAATGTCTGGATAATGGTGACAGTCAGCACAGGAATACCTGGGTAAAAGGGACAGTCAGCACAGTAATACCTGGATGAATGGGACAGTTAGTACAGTAATAACTGGATAAATGGGGCAGTCATCACAGTAATACCTGGATAAAAGGGACATTCAGCACAGTAATACCTGGATGAATGTTACAGTTAGTACAGTAATACATGGATAAATGGGGCAGTCATCACAGTAATACTGGATAAAAGGGACAGTCAGCACAGTACTACTTGGATAAATGGGAAAGTCAGTACCACAGTAATACCTGGATGGATGGGACAGTCATCACAGTAATAACTGGATAAATGGGACAGTTATCACAGTAATAACTGGATAAATGGGACAGTCATTACAATTATACCTGGAAAAAAAGGACAGTCAGTACAGTAATACCTGGACAAATGGGACAGTCAGCAAAGTCATACCTGGATAAAATGGACAAGTAATCCCTGGATAAATGGGAGTCACCACAGTAATATCTGGATAAATGGGACAGTCACCATAGTAATATCTGGATAAATGGGACAGTCAGTACAGTAATATTTGGATAAAAGGGACAGTTAGTACAGTAATTTCTGGATGAAGGGGACAGTCACCACAGTAATACCTGTATAAATGGGACAATCACCACAGTAATATATGGATGAAAGGGATAGTCAGCAAAGTAATTTCTGGGTAAAGGAGACGGTCAGTACAAGGAGGTGCAAGAAAATTTTTCTGAGTCCTTCAGAGTTTTCCTGGCAGCACCAGGTTGGTCAACTATATATATATATATATATATATATATATATATATATATATATATATATATATATATATATATATATATATATAAATGCAGGGGAACCCCAAAACTTTCATGTGATATCAAACTAAATACTACCAGTACATTCGTGTAATTGTTACACATTTTCAAAGTACACCATCTTTATTATTTAAGTACGATATGCAGTTTGACCTTAAAAACAATCTTAATGCTTAGACAAATAATGTTATTGCTATTATCATAGCATTTGTTCCATCTCCTAAGGAAAGATCTATGGTTGCTGAATCTCTCAGAGATTCAGCTTAAATTAGTGCATAGTTCCAACTGTGAGGAAAGTATGATTGTTAGCAAGTCTAGAACATTGGACCATAACCCATTGTGGTTTTTGTCACTGACATGCAACTTATTTAAATTCTACGCGTCATTCTTGATAATATATTCACCTCTAAGATAAATATCAAAAAATTCGAAACACCGAGAATATCTTCAAGGTATTTGGAAACCAGCCTATACTAAGTATATGCTTCCTTTTATTCTTCCAATGTTTTAAGTCTTGTTCCTCTGTTTGGTCTACCGCAGTAGATCCACATGTAACACTCTTGAACAAGAACTTGAGTTCTCTTATTTTATCCCAGATCTTGATATTAATCTCTGGCACCGTTATGCAATTAGCTCACTGTGCATGTTGTACAAGATATGTTAAAGTTGTTCTTATTCTTTATACTGTACTCATATCTTCTCAGACTAGACGATCTTCCACATAATACAAGCTACGATGTTAATTTGAAGTCTTGTCTTTGCTTCACCAAGGTTCAGTACCCACAGAGTTTTTAAAGAGTTTTAAAAGTTTTATTCCTTTTACGACTGCGCCTATATTGACCTGAGCAGTGAACTAAGTACCTATAATTAGTTGTTATTCGAATATGGTTTGCGGAGAACGGCACATGGCTGAATACACACAAACACACACACACGTGCTTCGTAGCATCTCTAGGATTCTTGCTCATCCACAAAATATTCTTGATCACGAAGTGTCGAGTCACAAGCAGTCTGTACGTACTTCATTCTTTAAGTTGCTATGTTACATAATGTGGGTGAACATTCCTCCATGACTAAACATCACACGAAATTTTTGTTTTATACAAATAAAAATGTATACAAGCTACACAAAGTATATACACAAATACACACATATATATATTACATGTGTGTGTGTTTGTGTAACAACAATATCTTTTGTGATTATGGGTTACGAAAGAATGCTCATTTGCATATTATGAAAAACGAGGTGTGCGAAATCTGTTAGTTAATCAACGTTTCCGTGGTCAAAGGCACACACATAATTTCATACTTAAATACTTACATACATACATAGATACATACATACATACATGCACATATAAATGTATATACAGTATATACATGTTTAAATTTAATCAATTAATTGGTTCTGAAGAGTGTTGCTATGCGCAAAGGTAGTCACAGATCCTGTCACAAAAATATTAACTGACGACTAGCGTCCATTCCCATAAAAAAAGCTAAAAATGATCACACTTTTTCTAAATGATCTGTCACTTAGCCACGTAAAAATGTTTGAATGCTGATATTTTGCAAAGTAAATTTTCTGAAGCATTACCCGATAAAAAAAAAATCATGTACCAGCATTACAGCACACGCTTTAATGACATTTTTAAATCCTCTTATAAAACTGAACTATTACGGAGGGTCTTACCACTTATAAGTCACACACAGCGGAGGAATAGACAGCCGCTTAAGAGAGACAAGTCACTAAGTCTATCTCTGTATACCTTCAACTCCGAATGAAGGTAAATGAAAATTTCATATTTTGTGCACAGTCCTATCTCCTCAAACTTGAAGCCTAATGGTTTAAAAATTAGTGTCCCTGATGCCTGCCCATCTTATTGCATGTCATCAACAAAAAAAACTTGAGACCCTACACTAACAATCTTATCAGATTTTTTTAAGAGGTTTACCAGCACGTGGCACAAAACCAAAGGTTTTGGGAGTACTGTTATTGCTACAGATCGGCCTACGTGTCATGCACTAAAAAGCACAATTTGAAAACTGCAGCGCTCCTGGATTTCAGATATTCTGTGGGCAACATTTCCACGTGGAGGGACAATCTTAATACCTAGGAGCATCAGATACAACTTTTTACATTCTTAAACAGATATAGATGTGAAGTGGACATCAGACCCAACTCCTTTTGCAGGGCCAATCTCAGTATCTAGGGGCATCAGATCAAAGCTGTTTAAATTCTTCAACAGATACAGATGCGAAGAGGACATCAGACCCAACTCCTCCTGCAACTGTGAATGTTTACCAAAATCGGCACCAAAATTAAAAAGAAATGAATAAGAACAAATTTCATTACGTCCAAATGAAAAGACCTCTATATCTGTGAGCAGGATATAAATTTGAGGGAACATCCGCCTTTACTGCAAAACTGTAAAAATGCTGCAAAACTGTAAAAATGCCTGACTTGAAGAACCTCACAGACTCGAATGCAAAATGGGAAGAGGGTATTAATTTCTGCAGCAATATCTTTGTAAGTGATCTCGTGGGTTTTGCCCCCTTGTTGTCGAGTTCAAATCCTTAATTAAACTGATCCAAAATACGTTAAACACGTTAAACATCATTTCCATAAGAAATAATACAACGCTCGTTACTTCCAATCTTGGTTTCCGTTTTAGTTATTCTGAACTCTATCAGTTGTGAACCCATTTGGTTCGGTTATTTTCAATTATGCCAGAACCATCCTTCTTATAATGGCGGCCCTTAAGTGATGGTACAGTAGGGAAGTGAATAAAAGGCCTGGTGGGAAACTCTGGTCTCAGACCAACCTAGACAATGTGAATTTACCGTGCCGATTCACTCCGGCTAAAAAATGTTCCCCACTGAATGAAGTTAGCTTCAGAAGCCATTACCTTTCCCCGCTTGAGCAGGAAAAGTAACACTCAAGTTTACTGTCCCCTCAACGTCATTCTATTTCAGTCAAATCTGGTTCGCTTATCTGACTAGTATTTCTGTGCCGCTATCTCAAACGCTGCATGCATTGGTTCGCGCAAAGTGGTGACCAAAGAAACAATGTGCTCTAACCCTGAGCTGTGTCATAGCCTCTCTCCATTGGCCTTCAGCAGTCTTGGGTTTAAGCAAACTTTTCTTTACTTATTGATTATTTCTATTTGTGCTTCGTCAGTTGTTATTATCTCATTCAAAACTCTTTGTTGCCAACCTCGCGTCACTAGTGAGACACCGGAATTAATCCGACAGGGGAGAAACGACTTTGCAGCTTATTTTTTAGGCCAAAATTCCCTCGTGGTTAGCTAACTGCGACTGGCCACACCCATGATGTAGAAGGACATGGGACTGGCAACCTCGTCCACACACACACACACACACACACACACACACACACACACACACACACACACACACACACACACATATATATATATATATATATATATATATATATATATATATATATATATATATTATATTTATATATATATTACACACATATATGTGTGTGTGTATGGATTGTATGAATGTATATATATATATATATATATATATATATATATATATATATATATATATATATATATATATATAATATACTATACCCTCATTTGCTCCTCATTTGCATTATTTTTCATCATTAATTTCTCTTACTCATAATTACAAGCATTATTTTCTGGAAGGTTTGTTTCTGGTGATAGAAATTCATTTCGTTCAAAAGTTTTTCGGTTCTTCATAAAAATAAATCTAATCCTTCGAACACATGTGGTCTGGTTAAACTAAGATATCAAGAATGACCAAATAATATATTATTGATATATACGAGTGACACGTCTCATGTGATCTATTTTCTACCATATATCACACAAATAATGGTTCATAATTAAATCCCATTCGTGTTCCAGTACTATTTATAAGAATAATGCTGGCAGGGCATATTTAATCATCTGATCGTCATCTGTCTGCCTCTCTTTCCCAGTGACTATACATATGCTCAGCCATTTATACATTCATGTCACCATACATGTTCCCTACTTAACGAGCGTCCTAGTTATAGAGGCAAATCCTCTGTTTCTAAACTTATTTGCATACTAATACCCGAATCCCATCAGTTTTCATCCCGTGCAAAAATGTCCCCACGACGGCTTACTTGTCAGTGACAAGATTCTTCGGGATTAATGTTCCTTTTTCCCTTTTCATGAGCCATGATTTTAATGCCCTCTACCTTCGTCCCCGCTCAACTTCCTCTGCTATTTATACGCACAGTGACAAGAAAGCCCAAGGCCACGTGCGCGCGGAGGAAGGATGTATCGGTTCTCGGGGAAGATAAAAAATATGATTAAAATTCAGGATCTTTTTGCTATTCAGCAGGTTGAAAAGCTGATGATGACCGTCTTCAGACTAATCGTTAAATATTAAATTAAAACACTACTTATAAAAAAAAAGCTCGTTTTTTGTAACACGTATGACACACTTCGTTGCTTTCCAAAAACGTTAGAAAAGAAGCGAAAACACATCACGTATTTATGAATATCAGATTTTATAAGTATATACTTCATAAGCTCTCTCGGATTGACAGACTAAAGGTGAGTGCCTTTTCAAGCGATTACACGGCGGAAGACACGCAAATCACAAAAGAGGGAGCGAGCAAGCATGAACGAACAAAGATATAACAGAATAACTGTCAAGCAACGGTTAGCCTTTAATGTTATGTAAAGTTCGACAGTATGTATGTATGTAAGAAGTATGGTTTTATTATTATTATTATTATTTTTATTATTAAAGTGCTAGCTAGCATACTTAAGGGAAAAACCTGAACGACAAGTAATTTGCCTAATAAAAGACTGCCCTAATTTGATAAACACGGCACACGCAAGACATACATAAAATGAAAAAATAATTAACACCTAATAATAGTTAATTAGGTAACTTAAACCACCCAAATTAATGCTTCAAGGTAAAAATAAAAGCATCCTTTGAACATGAGAACATCATATATAACACTGGCAGGAAGACGGTTCAACAATTTTACAATAAGAATACCCAAAAATCTTGATACTGTAGCGAATATATGAGTAAGAGGCTGCGTCTACGAGCTTACTAACTTGTTCAAAGTTGTTTTTAATTGAGCTGGCTTTATGCCAGCACAGGCTCTTGCTCATAGAGCAGTCCGTAATTTTTATTCATACAACAAACAGACAGGTCAATAGCTCTTGAGAGCGGAAATGTAGCGCCTGACACAAGGCGGACAAAACAGAGGTCAGAGTACAACCAACTGTTTGTTGGAGGATGGACAAACATACAGTACATAAATCGGTATACAAAACATAACCGAAGTTATGATACATATAGCTGGAATGCTGACATTATAATGCTTACGTTAAGAATAACATGTTTAACAGAACGGTATTATGAATAAGGATATATGGACATAGAATGTGACATCCGCTGTTTCTTGTAGGTGCGCGCTTGGCGCGCATAGGTCTCGTCGTGAGATTAGCGAGCCAGGTGAGATGACGGTGTGTGTGTGTGTGGGTCCCTATGGCCAGCCGTGGTGGGACCCTGCAATACTATGCTGCTACCATCGTGCCTTTATACAGATTAAAGGATTCCGAATCTTCATATTAATACAAAACGCAGAAGCCCCTTAAAGGCGATAACGGAGGTTTAGCGTCCAAATGAAATTGATGGATGATGATCAACCAAGAACCCTGGTGATGGTAACACTAACACTGACTGAGAAATTAAGGGCATGTGATGCCCACGGCATGCACACAGAATTCTATTCCAACACTGGAAGAACAAAACATGTGAAGCATGTGGCAGTCAGAGCATCATCTCTGCATATAAGCCTTTGAAACAGTCTATAGCTTTCTGGAAGCATTAAATGAAAAGCTTTGTAGTTATCACAATAAAAACGACTTCGGAAATGAAGGGAACACTGTTTAGTTAAAAAAAAAGAAAAAAAAAGAAGGCAAACTCAAAATCATTCAATACACGGTTTCCAATGCAAGATTAGTCTTGAGGTAAGATCATGGTAAGAGATCGGCAAATCGATACAGAATGGAATGGAATATAGAATTTAGGCCAAAGGCCAAGCGCTGGGACCTTTGAGGTCATTCAGTGCTGAAAGGGAAATTGAGCGTAGGTCTAAAAAGTGTAATAGGAGGAAAAACTCGCAGTTGCACTAAGAAACAATTGTTAGGAGAGGGTGGGCAACAAGATGGGAGAGAATATGAATGGAGGTATGGTTAAAGGGGTTGCACCTAAGTCCGAAGGGACGCTGCAAAGAACCTAAAGTAATGGATACATTGCACCGCGTGAGGTGCACTGACGGCATTACTCCCCTACGGAGGCAAACAGATATATTTTCGATATATTTTTCTCCTTGACACCAAGACAGGCACGGTGACGCGAATCAAATCTTTCGCTGAAAGTGCTACTATACGCAAAGACAAACTTACGATTTGAATTATTTAAAAATGAAATCAATAACTTGGAAGAACCACTCGCGAGTAGCACGAAATGCTGAGCAAGACAGCTGAGAGTTGCTCGGTTTCAGCTGCATCACGATTTTACGTGCCAATCAAAAGGTACTCAAGAATCGATCTTCTCACCAACTATCGCGCTGGTTGAAACGCTGACTTACTTCTGAAGTTTTTGAATGCTTTTTCTCTCGAAGAGAAGACTCAGTTGTTTATAAAACACCGGGGTTTTTCTGCAGAACCATGAAATTGTCTTTCAATTTTTGTATTCTGATACGATAACAATTATGAGGTAACGATAATGATGACATTGTGTTACATTTTTTGGCAGAATGATGTACTTTATTTCACATTAAAAGTTCGCAACAGATACTTTAGGCCATATTCATTTTTTTCAGTAGGCGGATAAATAATTTTATGAACTATAAAATCTATTTACATATTTTTCTAGGTGAGTTCTGTTTGTAAAATATTCGTTTAAATTTACCCAAGCAAAAAAAGTTTTTGGTCCGTACGGTTCACGTGGTAAATACCTGGGAATTTTTCAAGTACATTAATTTCTTATGCATGAGTTCACTTATTCTCTAATTACGAATCCGGGAAAGTTGAAAACTTCCTACATTAAAGATGGGGTGTGACACCCCAACATGGTTGAGCATAGGGGGGAGGGGGAGTAGACCGTGGGCCTGGTGCACGAAATAAAGGTTTGGATCCTGGGGCTAGGTGGTCTATTAATTCTTTTTTTTACTTTCCCTCAGTGTTGCAAGATAAGATCTGCTTGTCATACAACTTGGTGGTCTTATTGGAGGTTAATGACGTGTACATGAAACAGACTTTCCTTCACAGGGACAAACGTTGTTATGGCAAAAACATTACTGGCTTCAAAATACCTTTACCTCATAAGTAACCCCTTTTATGAAGGACGGTATCCATTGTTTGTACAGAATTATAATACCTAGTTTGAGGTAAAATGTTTGCTTAACATTAAACTAGATTTTTCTTGCATTCCAACAATCCCAATATGGTTATTTCTCCCACTTCTACATCTTCTAAATGAGTTAGATCTAAAACTATCCCCAACGTGAAAAGCAGTACATCAAAAACAACAACTACCCAATTTAGGTCTCCTTCGTGGTTATACTAAACGGAAAGTCTCCTGTCAATTATCATAACTACGTTTGAATGAGAGAGAGAGAGAGAGAGAGAGAGAGAGAGAGAGAGAAGGTTGATGAATGGCCATCCAGCCGGTATGATGTATTTTGCCATAGAGGTCCAGCTCTGAGAATGTGTGTGTATATGTGTGTGTGTATATATATATATATATATATATATATATATATATATATATATATATATATATATATATATATATATATATATATATTATTTACACACAACTCCTAGTTGTGACCTACAAACTCGACTGACAACCAGGTACATCTTTCACTGCTTAGGTCAACTGAAGCAGGATACGTTTAAGAGAACGTGTCGGAGCGATTCCTTCCTGGACCGGGAACGAACCATGGTTTTCAAGGAAAGAGCCAGGGAGAGTAAATTATTAACTTCCGAATTAATATTTCCAGCCAATCAGACAAGCACTGAAATGCTACATTCACTATTGAAAATCAATAAAAAAAAATCTTCACAGGAAGGAATTGAAAATGACTACATAACGATCAGATGCAAAACCAAATTTGCATCAGATCTTAACTTAAAATTTTCCTGTATTAACGGACCAAAATTAGCATGAGCAACACTTCAGGAAAATTCAGAATTGTTTGTAATTATGAATACACATGAACACTAAAAATATTAAATGAAAAGTACACTTTATTTATTATGGGATCAATGGATGCTGATGTTGAACGCCTATTTATATAAAATCCAGCCAATTATGCTCATTTGATGGTCTGGTAACCACCGTCACCATTCCACAAAGTTAAAATCTTAAAAATGCGGTTTAGATCTCTCTCTCTCTCTCTCTCTCTCTCTCTCTCTCTCTCTCTCTCTCTCCTTTCTAATTCTCATACACGGCACAGGAAATACCTAGGACATCAAAGTGTTGATGAAAAGGCTTGCCCAATTACCAGCTGAGCACCTCTCTCTCTCTCTCTCTCTCTCTCTATAAAGGTGTAAAGAACTTCTCTGAGAAACAAGTCGTTA
>NC_089792.1:17444420-17466920 GCF_040412425.1 Macrobrachium rosenbergii
TTTACAAAATGCCTAATGGACACTCGAAATGCTCTAAAGCTTTTGCTTACTGATTATCGTATCCGCTTTAAAAACGGCATTTCTCTTTCTATAAAGTAAATTAAACATTTGAACTTATCCGTTTCCTTGCTGAGTAAAATTTAAAACAATAACAAAATAAACGGGAAATAGAGCATCAAGCTAAACAAAAAGCTAAACAAAATATAAAACTCAAAGACTGAGTCCATTCCCTGAGACCCGTTTCTTCCGCACGCATTCGCATCTTTATATACGGCACAATTCTCTGCTTTTTGAGGTCTGAGAACAGTGAATTATAAAAATCCCATTTTTAATTTTCTGTAAAAGAAAACTATTGTGCTGGCTTTGTCTGTCCGCCCGCCCCCAGATCTTAAAACCTACTGAGGCTAGGGGGCTGCAAATTGGTACGTTGATCATCCACCCTCTAATCATCAAACACACCAAATTGCAGCCCTCTAGCCTCAGTAGTTTTTATTTGAATTAAGGTCAAAGTTAGCCATAATCGTGCTTCTGGCAATGGCATAGGATAGGCCACCACCGGGCCGTGGTAAGTTTCACCTGCCGTGGCTCATACAGCTTTATACCGAGACCACCGATAGATCCATTTTCGGTGGCCTTGATTTATACGCTGTAGCGGCTGTATAGAAAACTCGACTGCACCGAAGAAACTTCGGGCCATTTTTTACTTTTTATCTATTTATTATTATTATTATTATTATTAATTATTATTATTATTATTATTATTGCATTATTATTATTATTGCCTTTTTCGAATTGTTGCCTTCGAATTCTCATCAGGGTTTGTTGTTTCCAAGTGTGCTAAATCCGGGTCGTTTCTTCGTTTATTTTGGTCTCATCGTTCGTTCTGGTAACTCTTGTCGTCCCGGATTTCTTTTCGTTATGGCGTCCCGGGATTTCATCATTTTACATCATCCTCTTCATTATCTGTTATGGCTGATCCTAAGCTTCATTATTATCAAGACGAAAAACGAGTCATGCGGCGAAATTTCTTCGGCGCAATGGAGTTTTCTGCACAGCCGTTACAGCGTATAATCAAGGCCAAAATAGATCTATCCTTCGGTAGTCTCGGTACAATATGAGCTGCGGCCCATGAATCTTTAACCACGGCCCGGTGGTGGCCTGGCCTATATCGTTACCAGAAGCACGATCATGGCTAACTTTAACCTTAAATAAAATAAAAACTACCGAGGATAGAGGGCTGCAATTTACTAGGTTTGATGACTGAAGGGTGGATGATCAACATACCAATTTGTAGCCCTCTAGCCTCAGCAGTTTTTAAGATCTGAGAGCGGACAGAAAAAGTGAGGACGGACAGACAAAGCCGGCACAATAGTTTTCTTTTATAGAAAACCAAAAATGGGAAAGGACTAAGAGGCAAAAAAAAAAGAAGAAAGCTCAAGAGGAAAGGGCTCGGATGAAGCAAACTTGCGCACAACAAGGCCGGATGCGGATTCCGAAACATCAGCTCTAGAAGGGAAAAAGAATCACTTTGTTAACTGTTCTCAGAATTCCGATAACAGAAAATTATGTCCTACATAAAACTGCAAATGTGTCCCTGAGATTATGGTTCATAATTAAGCACGGAAATAATTGAGTTAAAATGTTTAATTTACCACAAAGAATGATAAATGTCTTTGGTTTTTTAATTAATTAGAAACTAAAATAAAATGTTATTCACTTATAAGTGTAGAGAAGACAGGAAAGTCAGTATATGGCAAAAGTTTAAGAGCATTTTCTATGTCCATAAGCCTTTTGTTATGAACTGACAAGGTCATAAGCTTCGTCCAATATGGTGTAGAACCTTGGTACTTGATACTGGTATTATTATGTTATCATATTTTACAGTGATAACACTGTTACCTTTAGTAATGTGAAAGTTTCTTGTTGCTGATCTTGTTAACAATGATACTAATACTGCTGTAAAAGATAACAGCTTTGAGAATTCAGAGTAATTTTGAATATACACGAAGATCTGCGGTCTCCTGAAACGTTAAGGACCATAATGAATCATATGAAATTATTTTTTTCTAGTTAATCAACACACATTTCATATTCCTGAACTCAGGTGCTCAGCTCATTTGGCAAATTCACCAAAAGAGGACACAAATTGGTTTCACAGAGGGAACATTGAGAGATCTGTGACTTTTCCAACATTTCTGTGAACCAAAAAAATAAAAGCTTCTGTCTCTTACACAAAATTCTAGAGTGATAACGTCTGAATTTTCTATTCCTCCTCACACAAAGAAGTCAGAAGCCAAGAAGCGGACAGCACTAACCCCAGGTACACTGTCACTTCCTGATACCGACTCATCTGGAACCTGTTAAATTCACTGGGTGATTTTCTAATTGCACCAGATGTCCAATTCTTTTTAGTTTTCTGTAAAAGAAAACTATTGTGCCGGCTCTGTCTGTCCGTCCGCACTTTTTCTGTCCGCCCTCAGATCTTAAAAACTACCAAAGCCTGAGGGCTGCAAACTGGTGTATTGATCATCCACCCTCCAATCATAGATACCAAAAAATAAAGGCCTCTGTCTCAGCAGTTTTTATTTGATTTAAGGTTAAAGTTAGCCATATCCGGGCCGTGGTTAAAGTTTCATGGGCATTATACCAAGACACCGAAAGATAGATCTATATTTTCGGTGGCCTTGATTATATGCTGTACAGAAAACTCGATTGCCCCGAATAAACTTGTCCATTTTTTGTTTAAAATTGGAAAGGATATTACATTTTTGGCCAGGTTTGTTTCTTTGTCACTTTGTCAGCAAGATTACGCAAAATTATGCGTGGATTTCTCCGATAATTTTACATTTTTCTGTGTTCGGTAAACTGAGATTAGTGTTGTAAAATTCCCCGCCCCCGCCCCGCCTCTTCCAACGCCCTCCACCCGGTTGCTGCTTTCCAACAGAAGTCAGCCGACAGGTACAGTGGAATTAACCGTCTGTTGAATGGGATCCACCGCGTACGCTATGCAGTTTTAACCTACGCCCTCCAGCCTGTTCCTTGAACGTTCAGGGTCAGTCATAGCACATCTGGTGATCGGACGAGAGGCCTACGATATAAAATGATTGTACGAGTAGTATCTGACCCTTGGCGTACTTTTCATTCCAGAAAATAATACCGCGGAGTAACTGCTGACGCCGTTTAGTCTGTCTCAGGGAACTTTGTGAAAATGTACTTTCTAGTGGTTTTAAAAATAGCGTTAAAGTACACGAATGGCCATTACAAAAAAAAAAATAAAAATATCGGTGTTAATACTGAGGATTAGTTAATTCTTTAAAAATCAAAACACTGCATAAAAGATATTAACAGGCATGAACACTGCAGTTACTTATAAAGTTAAATGCATCAATATATGTATGTATATGTGTGTGTGTGTGTGTGTGTGTGTGTGTGTGCGCGTGTGTACGTGTGCGCGCGTACGTGCGTGTGAAATGAGCATGGAAATTTTTCATTTTATTATCAATTAACAGCATGTAATAAAATGCAGCCTTCCCTCAGCATAGATTGCTTGCTTCACGTAATAACATTGTCAATATGCATTTTCATCTCTCTAACAGCATCTGAGAGAGAGAGAGAGAGAGAGAGAGAGAGAATTATCCACTTACCCTCAAAATCCTCATCCTCCAGTTAATTACAGCGTCTATACATGCGAGTTAGTGGTCAGCCAATAACGTCGATACCTGCCCATTTAAGAAAATATATTCATACCAATTAGTCGAGCCAATTTGCTTACTGCGGTCGCAGGCCAACTGAGACGCAGGCGGTGGGCGATCTGGCAAGGGGAAACCAATTACACAGTCCATGAGATACAGGCGAAAATGGTGGAAGAATGGAGGAGGTTAAACGCTGCTGTATTATGCTACCGCTACCACTGCTATTACTACTACTACTGAGGCTTCTGAGTTGCTGCTTCTCATAAAATTAACTAATAACATTTTAGAATTGATTATTTATGAGATATCTCCACACACCCTTATTACTATTGACATTTGGCCCCCGAAAAAAAAACAACTAATTAGGCCCCCGAAAAAAAAAAATTAACCAATTTGGCCCCCGAAACAAAAAATTAACCAATTTGGCCCCGAAAAAAAATTACCCAAAGTTTTAGAAATTTACGGCAAAACTGCCACTTTTGCTATAGAAATATCTATCAATATTGAACCTCTGGACCGATGAAAACCTTTTTAAACTCGAAGTGTTCTGATTTTAATCAGAAATCAACCTATTCTTTGACCTGTGTGGAGCACGGCCTTAGGGTGGCATGTGCATAGCACTGGAATAGGTGGAGCTTTGTAACTCTCAACCTTTTCTTATTGTCGTTTTCGAAGATCTGTTTTCGAATAAGTCACGAGCAATAACTAAACACTCAGCGCCCACTTATAATGATGAAATTAATGATAGCTTACTGTATTATTACTAATAATAGCATCGTTTCATTTGAAACTGGAAAATAATACTAACTGGATTTATATCAACTTTAGTGTACGAATGGCTTGACAAGATTGCGTGAGCAAGCGAGCGAAATTAATTTCAATTAAATCCATTCTGCATCAATGTGGGCTTTGTTAAACAATAATGATAACTGTTACAAAACGCTTGATCAGAGGAAAGGTAATCCCGTAACAGCTGAATAAAAATAGCCACGGAAATTCACCGTTATAAAGCGTTCTAAAATAAATGATAAATCAGAAAAAAATGTCACTTCCCATCCCATACCTCACCTTTTATTTTCCATATTTTAATGGGTCAAAATGCTTGAAAATGAACAGCCTGTAAGCACATAACCAAAAATGATAATTGTTTCTTACAGCAGCAACCTAAAGAAACAAATGTAAAGTAACGTTGGCGATGCATTAACCAAACTAGAGCCACATCTGCAGCTGAACAGCCTCTCCAGCAATAGGAGAAAGCTAATTTTATAGCGACAAATTCAAAAGCAGGCTCTTAACAAAGCACCATCTTCGAACTAAGAAAAAAGTCTTAGCCAAAAATCATAGTGTAAAGTGTCAAGTGAGATGCAAAACTGTAACCAAGTAGCCTTTTGAGTTATTTCAGTAGCCAAGCGGATATTATTAAGGCTAGAGAGGCATAAAATTGAAACTCATTCAGTCAGATGACTTGCACATCAGCACATCTAAAGAACCAAGAAACTAACACGAATCAGGACCATAATTTTGTTACCAAGACACCTATAAAAACAAAACTATTTATCTGCGTAAAAGTTACTCTGCGTGTAAAATTAGAGTGCAATAACGAAAACTTACAGCTTAACCAATGGCATAATGAAAAAAAAAATTACACCAATATAACAAGAGGACCAATAGGGAAAATAAACATTTCTCTTATATGCAACCTATAAATAAACAATCACAGCCATATAAACAAGGGACTATTAAATATCCAAATCCTATAGCAGTATTGCAGCAGTGAACCCATAACAATAAATACTTTCATTAATAGCAATTCATGTAAAGCTACTAATGTAGCTTTACATGAACTGAAAGAAAACATTTCAAATATCCTGCATATTCATTGCTAAGCTTAAAATAGTCCTATAAACCAAGGAACACCAGGTAAATATACTGGAATAATCTAAGCCAAGGATACTGGTGACTTCAAACAGAGAAAAGCAGGTGTCTTCGAATAGTTAATCTGGGACAAAGTAAAAAAAAAAATCACTCAAACAAATATTTCTGGAAACAGACACACCTACAATATCTACTGACAACAGTCCTTTTATCTACGTGGGAGACCACTTAATGTAGCTGGGTAGCATTTCTGTATGCCATCTTCCCTCTCACCTATTATTATGACTGGTCATAAGTGGAGCCAAAGAGACAATGGATTAGTACAAAACTTACCATGGACTCACAGCCCTTTCCCGAAATTCTACTTCTTCCAGCTAAACCACTATTTTAATTTCGTTGATAGGCATTTGCCATCCGGTGAAAGGATACATAGCATCGGAGTAAAACTAGTAATCAGATCCACGGTTAGAAACACACGCAATAATAGAGGAAGCTATGATATACCAGGGGTTTAATAACACGTGCAAAACGCTGACAAGCCATATAAAAAATCTAATGGAAACAAAGTTCGAGATTTAACTGTCAAGTCCGAATTACTGACGTACAGTGCCAAGGAGAAACAAGGCAATGCATTCACATAGCCAGTAGACAGAAAACGATACGTAACAAGTTGCCTGTAAATGCGACTTGAGTATTACGAGAATCTATTATAAATGATCTTTTCCACGGAGAGATAAAAAGCAATCCCACCCTGATCGTCAAGCAGTTCATAAAAGCTACTTCATCATATGATCAACAAAAGTCATAAATCTACTAAGTATTTACTAAGTGACCAGCCCAAAAGCTAACGACCGGTCAGAAGACATGTCCTTAACTGGTGACCGACCAATCTTACATTCATGACTAATTAATCAAGCGAGGATAGTTTAAGCGCTGCTATATAATAAAGGTTCATTTTAAGGGGTCAAATTTTCAATAATCAGAAAAAAATTGTATCCCACTGTACAAAGCAGAAAAGACTGGTCAGAAAGCATATCTTTGCATCTTGGAGACTTGCCAAAATTCACATCCTAATCTCAGAGCGAGCAATCAAGAGAATTTCGCTATTTTCTAGTAACTAACCAGAAATCTTTCAATGTCAACGCTACATTATGGAAGGTAAAATTACATTTCATTCTTCAAAAAGAAGACCAAATAAACCTATACTGAATACAGGCAACCAGCCAATAAAGCCATATCCCTGTAACTAAATAGGCAAGAGAAGCATATATAGCTGCAACCACATTGGAAGTGGTCCTGTGCTGTAGTTGGCAGCTAACAAACCGATTAAGTAAGATCCTAAGCACCAAATCCCGTTCAACGATCGGTTTTTATGTATCCTTTATCTTCTAACAGAAGCCGCACAGCGTTTACATCCCCGCTGTACCTCCTAGACTCCTAAATCTACCTAATAAGACAGAAACTGTCCTCGAAGATGAATAATGAAATTCCTCCGGAACTTGAAACTTCTCCATTAGCGTCAATGAGTAATAAAAGAATCCTGCTCCCCATTTAACAGGCAAAACAATTAGTGAGGAGCTCCTGAACCCTCTTGAACCATGTGTTCCTGACCTTCATGTTGAAAATTATAAGTCAGTGAGTAACACGGAAATTTCTTCATGGATTATAATAGCAATGAGTTGCTTTACTGAATAACTCAGAATTATGATAATCACTTAATCAATAACGGTATCGACGAATTCGTGAAAAATTTACGAGGAAGCCCACTCCATACCCACAAAATCGGACACGACGTTACCTGTACGTTCGGCACGTGTTCGGCACAGGAAGTCATAAAAAACATTCCGCAGACACGTGGCATCTATCAACCGCTTTCCTGTCTCAAGGCGGCCACTCTCCTCATTGCTTTCACGATCCTTGATTTATCTTCGATTTTATCTCTTGAACGTCTATACTAAATTTATATCGTTAATGGTAAGGAAACCTAGGCTTTTGTTTATTTTTACCCTTTAATGAACAGCCAGCTTCTGGGGTTTTACTTTGTCCTGAAGTGTAAGAATTAAGTACCTTTGAATTTCACACTTTATCTTCTTAACGAACGTTAGAGTTTAGGTAATCATTTACTCCGGTCCTTGGGTCCTTATCAGGTTCTAGATAATCCGACTTAAGTGCATTCCAAATGAAATTTATTTCTCTGGTTCTCTACTTTTATCTTGCTCTAAACTCACACTTTGATGTATTGAAAATTAAGTATAATTGCGTTTACATTCCGAGAGCTTTTCTCACAGTTTAATATAGTTTGCGGTCATTTCACATTAAATGTTAGTTTTGCTTATGAATACCAATCTTGTCTCTAAATATTCAAAGCGAATGAAAGTTATGGAATAAAAGCAAAACATTTCCTCCAACATCATGAAATAGCGTACGTATGTTTCCTCCTCTGCTCATTCCGATATCACACATGAATTATCTAAGAACAAATGCGTTCAGACATTATGAATGTTTGTGATGCTTGACCCTCACGGACTAAAAATAAATAAATAAAAAAAATAAAACTTTCTCTGTCAAGAAACGCCGGAGCATCGAGACACTGTCCCGCCGGCAGCAGGAGCGTTGATGAGTCCGCCCCCTACATCGAAAACCTTGGCAGGTAAGAGCAATTAACAGGTAATGAGCGATGGCAACAGCCGTTTCGAGCTGACCACTCGGGCCAGGTAATGTGTGGTAATTGAAAACTGAAGGAGGGCCGGAAGCCTCCTACTTTGGAAGGTGAGAGGAAGGCGAGACGTCCACTGGGCGACGATGGAAAGGGCAGAGCAGAAGATATAGGAAACAAGAAAAAAGCTTTTCAAACATTTATAGTTATAAAATCGATACACCTGAATGAAGGAAAGATGATATCAACACATATACAATATATAACGGGACACACGTCTTGTAAGAAGCTGAGGCACACCTGGTTCACTGTTAAGAGATAAAACTTACGATGACACAGAAGCATGAGAATAAGGAGGACATTCAATTAAACAAAGCACATAAACGATGATTTTAAGAAATCATGAATCCAAAACTGTCGACAAGCTACAAAGCTAACTATCTGAAGGAGACGGGGTGGGGCGGGGGGCGGCGTGGAATTACAAGCAATATTTTAATTAGAATATAACAGATTACAAAAAATTACGTGACGAAAAACATAATCTTAACTTAATCGTACAGAAATTCCTAGACTTGGTCATGAAGTTCGAATGATTGGTCTTGATTTTAGTACTGTCTTTGGTCGAGTTAACCATGAGGCTGTTGCTATCAAACATAGACAGATGGGAGTTGGTTGACCATTTCTTATTATCACCATTTAATTTTTAACCGACAGATTGCAAAGAGTAGCTGACAGGCTATGTAGTGACTACAGAAATATAAATTCAGATGTCCATAGGGTATTGTTCTCGGATCAATATTTTTCATACAATAAATGTTTGATACGTAGTTTGGCCTTGAAAGCAAGCTTATTGCCTCTGTAGGTGATGACACTATCTTTGCAGCTGCCTCATCCCTTGAGTGTGGACCTAAAATTAGCTCAAGTTACAAATTATGAAGTTAAAGTTAACCGTAAGAAAACTCAAAATTTGATTGTAAACTGCTGTGTTACTGTGGGTTACAGCTGGTATTAGAGAAAAAATAATGGAAAATTTAGCCAAGTCAAACATTTATACCATTTTATAATGGGAAACGGGAGAACCTCGACGAGGTAATCCTCACCCCACCGAGTTGTTAACATTCATGAGGTATTTACTCACTGCATGTTTTCAGAATAAGATGGTTTCTTTGAGTATGTTCCGCGCACTTTAGCATAAAGCGCTTTTTGTTAACATATTTCATTTTAGACGGAGTGGCTACTGAGTAAATCACGATTCAGTATCTTATCCTTTTCACTTGGAAAAGAAGCAGCAAGATTATAAGCCACTTCATTTTGAAAGTATGTCGATTAATATATGGGGAAAAGATGGAGAAGTCTGAACTATAATAGGAAAATAAGGGACATACAGCTTGATATATAGCAAAGATTTTCTTGGTTACGGATGCACAGTTTGTGGTGTAGCAGATGATAATAAAGTCTGAAAATCTGATAAAAGTAAAACTGTTATAAATGGTTTGACACTTGAGAAATAATCTAATGCGTGCCCTATAAAAAGTGTCAGTTGAAGCACCAATCAAAACAAAAAATATTCCTTTTTTTGGGCAATGTCCACGTTATAAGCATTGAATGCCCATACTGAACACTGTTTTGAATATGAAACAAGTAAAAACTGCGCCAAAGTTTCTTCGGCGCAATCGAGTTTTCTGTACAGCCGTTACAGCGTATAATCAAGGCCAACGATAATAGATGTATCTTTCGGTGGTCTCGGTATAATGCTGTATCGGCCCATGAAACTTTAACCACTGCCCGGTGGTGGCCTATCCTATATCGTTGCCAGAAGCACGATTATGGCTAACTTTAACCTTAAATAATATAAAAACTACTGAGGCTAGAGGGTTGCAATTTAGTATGTTTGATGAGTGGAGGGTGGATGATCAACATACCAATTTGCATCCCTCTAGCCTCAGTAGTTTTTAAGATCTGAGGACGGACAGAAAAAAGTGCGGACGGACATACAAAACCGGTACAATAGTTTTCTTTAACAGAAAACTAAAAATAAAAATAACAGTGAAGGAAACAGACCCATCACTTGAAGAAACACCGGGAAGACAGAGGCAAGGAAAGATTTTAATAACCCGTTCTTAAAAGGAAGGAGTCTCTGAACCGAGTTGTCTGATAATGGCTGGGCCCAGTGAGGAAAATAACGCTGGAGGTGACGTTACGATGCTTCTTGAGGGAAGGGGGCCGGATTCTCAAACTGAATGGAAATGCATCCAAAATACGACCCGCCAAGGAGACAGCAAAACCCAACCCTCTCAGGAAATAGACATATTCCAAAGAAAAATCGAGGGCACCATCTTTGGTTAAACAAACTGCATTTACCTAAAATCTCTTTCAAAAAATAAATAAATAAAAACAGCAAAATAAGAAAAATATCGCAGACATCGACTGATACTGTTGGAGGTAATGCTTTGTATTGTTTAAAAAGCTTAAAGAAAATTTTGTCTGAAAAATTTAAATTGTTTGAATTGTCAATTTTGTAAGCAATCTACTAAATATGGGAACCTCAATTATTAAGATTTAAGATTTATCTATTCTTGGCGCAACCGTGCTGTGAAATCTAAACGCTGTGAAAATCTTATAAGGTGAAATGGTTTCCCGTGATCTGTTATCGTGAGTTGAGTCATTATTTCGATAGTTACTAGCAATATGCATTAACGGCCATTACAATTCACATAACAGGAACACAACGATAAGTTTAATCTTGCGTCAAATTCTTTTTACTGAGTTACCGCACTGGAGATGGAAATGCCAACACCGTGTTGATGAGCCTTGAGTCCAGTGGTTAAGGTTCTCCGTGAACTACAGCGGCCGTACCTCCGGAACATCAATATTATTCTGCTAATGGACGTGTTGGCCTTTCATTATTCTTGATACAAATCATTCAGATTTAAAATGGTGTTTTCACACAGTGGTAATAATTACAATGGTAGCAAAGTCTTAGTAGATCTGTAGTTAAGTTGAGCTTCGGTATTGAATGTATATTCATTTGATCCTATCTGTTTTGTTTCCTAATGACAATAAAAACACGACAAAGTAATCAGGATGCCAGATAAGCTCAAAGTCAAACGGTAACTTCCTGTCATGCATAAATAAGGACCATTATTGGACCTTCACTATTTTTCTAACCTATCACCAGATTTTCACCAGAGTTCTCACTCCACATTAACACACTAGGCACTTTTCACCTAAACTCTCTCATTTCTCTACGCTAAAGCGGTTAATGGCCGTTCACACCGTTCCCCAGCATAACAACATGACTTAACTTACGTCTCAGTAAAAATAAAAATAAATAAATTTTAAAAAGTTGTTGGGATTGGAAAATAAAATTTAGGCCCAAGGCCAAGCGCTGGGGTCTATGAAGTCGTTCAGCGCTGAGAATGATGTTGAAACAATTGGTAGTAAAGAGGGTGGAAAGTAAGCTGGAGGAAACGAATGACAGGGGTTGCAGCTAGGGGCAGAAGGGACCCTGCAAAGAACATTAAGTAATGCCTACAGTGCACCGCGTGAGGTCCACTGATGGTACTACCCCCCTATGGGATACTTTATTTGTTGTTCGTGAATGCGTCAATATAATCACCAGAGTTACTCTGGGCAAAACAATAACTTCATCAAAGTTTGGAATCTGCTGATAACTTCATAAAGTTTCTTTCATTACATCAAGGATTCTTCTTTTTAAAGTTTCTACTTCAGTTCTTTACCTGAGAGCATCTTTGAGTATTCCGTCTGGTCTTAGCCTTTCTGTTACTTCTCCCCATTAGTCTTCTGATTTTCCCCTCTCTCTAAATTATACAAACCAAAATGTATATTGGCAAAATAAAAGAACCAAGAGAGTTCCTTCAACAAGTTATTCATCGGAGAATGTTCAGTTTAATCTATTTCAAAATATAGATATACAAATACAGCAGTTACATACATTTGTAAATCTTTCCCTATTGTTCTTGCAAAAATAAATGTAACCTAACCTCCTTAATCCTGTTTGGAAGTAATCTACTAACTTGTAAACACCATTTGATGCTCAACGCATTCCACTTCCTCTTGTGTCAGTTCTTAACGTTAAAAAGATTCGGTTAGCTTAATAGTTTCCTCGTAATAGAGGGATACCTCAACGACTTAATTTATGAGTTACCTCGCCCAAAGCTTTACAGACGGAAAGGTACTCGTCTGACGCGAGGTATTTTAGACCTTTTACTTCTATGTCATAAGATATAACTGAATTGCTAATACGATGTGGGCTAACGTCTTTTTGCGTTGCTCTTTAGGTGTTATGTAAACGTTTTCATTATTGTTCGAAGTGTTCCAAAATTCTTTCGCGCGCTGACATCGAACATCTTCCGGAATAGACTTGAAAGACAGGCAAAAGCATTAGTGGCCGAAGCATTAGTCGGTAAAACAGAATCTTTCAGAAGGCTCAGTCTCATCGTAACTGTTTATTTTCGAACGGGGAACAATTACTTTTGTTTTCGAAACAGGAGTGGCGAAAATTCCTTTGTAGTTGTCTTCACAAAATGGAAACGGTCTGTAATTTGTTGTTCGCTTTGTTTTCCTTGTGAGGCCGTTACCTGCGAACAGTTTCTGGAGGTTTAGAATTCTGCATTTTACAGTTCTCAGTAGTTCCTCGGAACAGCTGATCTTTAGAGGAAATCACAAACAACAAACTTGATGCGTCACCTTGTGCAAGAATACGGTACTCTAAAGGAACAAAGTTTCTGTCTCTGGTCAGGCAGTAAAATGGAGAAATAATTGTTTATCAGCAACTTCATGTGCATGTGCCAGCAATTAGGAGCACAGGTGGCCACCGAACACCCGTTTTCTGTAAAGTGTTTCCACCCTAATTAGCCGCCCACGACGTTTTTCCGTTTTCGGTACAGCCTAAAACCTGATAGGTGTTACTTGGCTATTCGCTGAGGTTTCACTTTTAGCCTACACTATCCCTGTTACCTAAAGCAGACGAAGTGTTTCCGTGCCCTCTGTGAGCGAATGAGGTTATGTTATGCGTGTAATGGAACTGGAATATGAAATCTAGGCCAAAGGCCAAGCGCTGGGACCTACTAGGTCATTCAGCGCTGAAAATAATGTTGAGACAACATTGCTGGGAAAGGATGGAAAGTAAAATGGAGGAAAGAGAATATGAATGGAGGTACAGTAAAAAGAATGAAAGAGGTTGCAGCTAGGGGCCGAAGGGACGCTTCAAAGAACTTTATGTAATGCCTAGAGTGCACCCTGTGAGGTACACTGACGGCACTACCCACCTACGGAGGTATAAGAGTAATGTAAAAGGAAATCTGAAAGGACATTAAATATCCTACTAAATGAATACCTCGACGTTATTATATAAGAATACCTTAACAGTTTGGCAATTTCTGTGTAAGTGTTTTGTTGAGTAAAAATTTCGAGATACGGGATAACATACAAATTTAGTCGCCCGTAAACACGCTCTGGGCAACCTGATTTAGGCGCAAACAACACAAACAGTGACCCCCAAGAAACTTATAGATAGAAACATTATTCCTGCTAATTGCTATCGTTATGAATTTTGAAAAGAGCATTTCTGATAGGCCAGTAATTCTTTATTAAACGGATGAAGTAATAATGAATACTAAAACTAGAACTTGCAAACTTACTGTAGGTGCATACCTTCTCGAAATCCAAAGATGCGGTTTCCCCGATTTCCCCGACTTCTCCGCTTAAAGTCGGATATAACACCGTTTGCGAGGCGATTTTAATTTCCATCCCACACCTAGCGTACTCTTTTTTTTTTTTTTTTGGCATCAAGGCATGGGGGCGAAGCATATATACATATATACTATATATATATATATATATATATATATATATATATATATATATATATATATATATATACTATATATATGTTACAGTCAACATGCGTAATCAGTCATTACGCGTAATGACTGAAATTTCAGTCCGATAGCGAAATGCACTTAGGGGACATTTGATCCCCTAGGAGCTAAGTACTAAACACGGCGAAACAGTGAGTCACCTGTGTTTTGCCGTGTTTAGTACTAGCCTGAGGGGGTCAAATATATTTCGCCGTGTTTAGTACTAGCTCCTGGGGATCAAATGTCCCCTAAGTGCATTTCGCTATCTGACTGAAATTTCAGGCATTACGTAATGACTGATTACGCATGTTGACTTATAATATATATAAATATATGTATGTATGTATACATATAACCCTTATATGAAACAACTCAAGATAATGCAAACAAGGGTTGTTGTGACCACGCACATTATATGAAACCTCCATATACAGACTGATAATGAAGTAGCCTAATCAGTGCCAAGCATTGGGCGCACACTATTGCCTTATGGGTAATTTTTCACTATAAGTTACCAGGTGGATTATAATCATTTAATTACATCACGCCTGGAGGATGGCAACTTTAACACCAACGAAAATACAAAAATAAAATTCGTAAGCTGACATGATACTCCAGTTGTCCCTAAAATATGCAGACCTAAATACTACATTTGTGTGAAAAGTTCGTAACACTAGTCAGTCTTTACGCTTATAAAGAACTACGTCATGCAGCGTGATCGTTTACTATACGGTATGAGGAAACCACCGCCGGCTATTACCAAGAAATTCAGTCACGAACAAGAGATAAACTTACAATTATACGTTCAAATTCTCGTAAATCTATGACGTGTGAGTGTAAAGGAATCAACAAGAGCGATAACAGACAATAACTGATGAAATTAACCAAAATCACTAAGTATCAAAATTACCAGCATCCCTGTCCTCCTACAACAACGCTCCCAGAAGCTGGACCTCCCTCGGGGCCAAAAATGCACCTTCTTGAAGATGGTTCGAATACAGGCGAAAACCGCCTTGACGGGCCACAGAGCCTACCCAGGAAATGAGGGAGATCAAGGCAACAGGTAGCAAACATGATTTCAAAAGAGGACCAACAATAATGGACGCAGAGCCTACGGTCAAGAATCTTGGATACCTATATATAAGTATGCCGATGGGGTGGGCGACGTTTCAGCCGGGCGAACAATAGCAGCCAGAAAGGTCTTAGACGAAGGTTGCGCGTCCCTTTGGAAAAAGCATTCCGGAATGCTCCCTTGCCACTCGACAAAGATGCTTCTCCAACCTTACCTCACGGGGAACAAAGGCATTTTTTGGAATTTCTCCAACCTGTCGTTTCTAATACTGTTTGGGCAACTGCATCAGTATCTTCCTTGTTACATTCTGGAACAACGATGGAACCTGACCTACTTTGCTCCTTGCTCAGAAAAATGGATCTTTGTTTCCACTACAGTTACCGGTAACGCAGGCATACTTATAAGCAAACTATAATTCTCTAGATATAAATGGAATGGAATATACAGTTTAGGCCAAAAGCCAAGCTCTGGGACCTATGAGGTCATTCAGCGCTGGAAAGGATATTTGAGAGTAGGTAGGTTTGAAAGGTGTAACACGAGGAAAACCTCGCAGTAGGATAGCAAGATGGCGGAAAGATAATATGAATGGAGGTTGAGTAAAAGGAACGAAAGGGATTGCATCTAGGTGCCGAAGGGACGCTACAAAGAACCTTTAGTAATGCCTACAGTGCACCCCGTGAGGTGCACTGACGACAATAACCTCCTTAGATGTAAGCCCTACATTGCACAATGTCTATGGAGCACAGGTATTCAAGTAAAAGTTACGTAAATGACCTACAGCCTCCACATGCCGCTGTCCTTGCCCTGATTTTTGCTTATTTTCCTTAGAATCAAATATCACTTTGAAAATCGCACCTGGCAAACGAGTTTTTCAAGCATAACCATTATTCAACTACCACAGCAGTTATGGTAACTGGCACATCGTACCGTGCAGGAAACTCATCAAAACTAAAAACATTTGCTTTCTGCAAAAAGAAAAAATGCTCTGGGCAGACTAGTAAAATACCTTATACCTCGTGTTAAAATATAAACCAAACACCATTAACGCTAGTGTAGATAAAAGTTCTCAAAAATGAATTCTTGAGAGACTATTTTGAGACGAGTGACTAATTGCCCATAGAAGAGACGCGATCAAACGGGGACACAATAACAGCATCAATCGAAAGTAGACGGCTTAAAAATGACACTGGTTGGGTGAAAGGCCATTAAACGGCATAGGTTACAAAACCCGGGAGTTAGGCCACCATAAAATCCCGCCTTTGAATTTCGATAAATACGCGTTACCCAGAGAAGACGCCCTAAAAGCCAGGGTCTGTTTTGATAATGGCTAAAGCAACAGAGACGATCGTTCAAGGTATTTGCTCTTCGAGTCTATTGTGTGTTATTCTCTGGAACATTTTTATGTTTGGTAAGATTTGCTTCTCCTAATGGAAGGGAAAAATTCCTGTTCGCTCTACATCACTACTGTAATCATGACCGGTCTTGGGGGTGGGGAGGGGGGGAATATTTTACGTTATTGTATTTCTGCTGAGGTTTGAGTTCTAAAGAAAAGAAATAAATATATGAGACTCTTGTGGTATATAGCATATACTCTCTGGACTAGCTGAAAAACCACATAAATTGTTTGTAGTGTTATTTACAATGGAAAATTAAGACAAACTGTGATAAAAAAAAAGCAGTGTAACTCTTAGCACACCTGTTTAGACAATAATCACCTCTTGATATTATACCCCAGTTCTTAATATCTCTGTTCTATTAATGAAAGAACTTTCAATACCTATCAAGTCCCCTTTAACCGGTCTTTTCCCTTTTAGACGTCTGGCGGTGGAGACTGTATAGTAATCTAAAGAGGTCTCCTCCCTCAAGCTTTGCAGTTTTCTTTTGTAGCAGACACTGCGGCAGATACTCATTTTCTTTATTCGCGGTTCTTTGCAACTGTTCCACCTCAGGATTTCTTTAGCATTATCATAAAGAAATCTTTTAAAATATCTAATTTCATCACGCACCCTGAATCAAATGTTTTCACAAACATTTTCTTTTTCCAGTTCTCGTTCTGTCACACAATCTTGATTTAGATCTCTTCACAATCTCCGCCAGCTTTCCTTCGAACCTCGTTCCCAGTCCTCGGCATCACGGATCGACGAGTCAAGTATTGTGAATTCTCTCACGTTTCAAAAACTTCTTTTGACAATAGCAGAGGATGTTGTTGCAGGTGATTGTGGTTCCTTGTAATAAAATACGTACTGTAACTTCTCAATTCATTTTGGTTATTTACTCTATCGACCTATCTCCAAAATCGTTGTCGATATCGAGATGGAAAATAGGCACATCATTCTTTCACATTATTTCCCTTGGTCAAAAAACATCCCTTTGTATGCGTCTTGCCATATTCATGTTTGTTTTAAATTACATCTTCCACTTCATGACAGTTAACTGAACATATTTCCCTGTTCACATGAAATATTTAGGTATCAGCAAAGCTCATTTTTTTTAGGTATTAATGTATCCATATAATCTAGTTCTCAAATACAAAGAGAGAGAGAGAGAGAGAGAGAGAGAGAGAGAGAGAGAGAGAGAGAGAGAGAGAGAGAGAGAGAGAGAGAGAGAGGACAACGAAACATTAATATAAGCAAGCCTCTCAGGAACTTCTAAATGTGGATGATGTATAACCGATGTCTTCGTTACAAAGAGAGGAATAACATACTTCCATTTCTTTTTTTTTTTTTTTAAGGAAAGCTACCTGGTTGTGAAATACTTTTTACGTAGAGTTCACTAAACAAAACAAATACAAAAAATAAATAAACAAACAACTCATGAACACACACATACGAATAGAAAAGGGAATAAAGTGATGACTTCACCACCACAATTGTAATCGGTATTGATATTGAAACACCTTTCCTATTCTTATCGTTATCATTATCGACTTTTAATCAGTTAGATCCTTTATCATCATTGATATATCATCTCTAACATCATAGTTCCTCATTGGATGGGTGGGTATCGTTCTCAGCTAGCACTCTGCTGGTCCCGCGTTCGATTCTCCGACCGGCCAATGAAGAATTAGAGGAATTTATTTCTGGTGATAGAAATTCATTTCTGGTTATAACGTGGTTCGGATTCCACAATAAGCTGTGGGTTCCGTTGCTAGGTAACCAATTGGTTCTTACCCATGTAAAATAAATCTAATCCTTCGGCCCAGCCCTAGGAGAGCTGTTAATCAGCTCAGTGGTCTGGTTAAACTAAGGTATACCTAGCTTTTTTTCTATCATCATAAAACAATATCGAATCAGCACCTTCTCATTATTGAATCATCACCTCTGTTATCGTCACTTCATTAATATGTCAATATCATGGAACCCGGCCAACTCCGTTTCTCCCTTGACTTCATCTCCGAAATAATATTTTTCATAGAGAAAATACACGTGTGTTTCTTCGCACTAATAAGGCAAACCCCAACCAAAGGATAAATAAATAAAAAAAAAAACTTCGTAGACAAAACAACTCATTGGCTCATGTCTCCGATAGAGAGGGTAGGCAAAAATATTACGTTTACCGAACGTCATTGCTATTTGTAAATACATGATCAATAGCAATTAGGATTTATTTAGTAAAACATTTTCCCTTTATGTTTTAAGGGTCTGACTACTAACCTCTCTCTCTCTCATTCAAAAATAGCCTTATTTACGACCTGCAGCATTCCCTCACATACAGCAAGGAGTAAAATTAAGAACCCCTTGACAATAACATTATTCTCCAACTGCTAAAATATTTTCAATTCATATTTGCGGTCACTTCATTACTATGACTAAATCTTTGGACCTTTACTATGTTATCTGTCTGAAATTAAACACAGGTTCATATTACGGCTTTTGTCACATCTTATTTTAATTAACGAAATTTCGCCCTACACCGCCCTTCAATTGAGGGTTTTCTTTTTTATCATACGGGACTTAATACCGAGGTGATTTCCATCCCGGCAAAAAGAGTTTCTTTTCCAAATGCAACAGATTCGCTAGTAGTCTGCACAAAAAATTAAGAAATTAATTTAACTATACACAAGGAATCAAACAGACTAACGCAATAAACTTTATGAAAAATGGCAGGCTTCTATTTTTTTCACCACTGCCTTGAAATCTGAAGAGAATAAATGAAGACGAAGATTTAATATAAAATCATGTACTGATGTTGTGACCCCACCTCCCTCTTCTGAAAAGAGCAACCAGACAAAGTGGGCACCGTGGCTGAGCGGTATTTCTCTCGGATTACGTTTCATAGGTCCTTATAGATTGCTCCTATCATCCATCCATGTAACGGTAAGTGGCATCTGCTGTTCAAAGAAAAGGTGTAGGGCCAGCAACCTCATATGTTAAGACATGCTAAACAACTGGAAGGCTGCACCCTCCTAGCATCAGACACCCCATATAGATGAAAAAGCATGGTACAAGAGAGAGAGAGAGAGAGAGAGAGAGAGAGAGAGAGAGAGAGAGAGAGAGAGAGAGAGAGAGAGAGAGAGAGAGAATGATATGAATTTAATATACATATACATTTATATAATATACATATATGAATTTATCTAACATATATATATACATACATAATATATATATATATATATATATATATGCGTGTATTCTGGAGGGGATTTAACATAAAGGTCTTTCCTAAAGGAATTTTTTTTTTTTTGTTAGGTAGGGTTTTATCCTTAATGGCTTTTGCTCTACACTTACTATTTACTGAGAGGCCTTCCAAAATGGTTACTGTTTTTGAAGCCACTCTGCAAACGGGAAAAGTTATGTGTTTATACATACTGACAAACATATGTATGTATATATATATATGTATGTCTGTATGTATATACATACATGTATAATATATATACATACTGTATACATATATACATATCAAACACCTTTTTTCCCACCTCTAGAAGGAGTGGCACCAGAAGGGTATATACAGCCATCTGTTCTCCCTATAAGTCTGTATAGGTGAAGATTTATTTAACCCCATACCCATGCATCTGCAACTCATCACAAAGAACAAAATGTTGCCCAATTAAAGCTGGGTAGGCTGTAGGCAGGGAGTATTCAGTGGACCTACCAAATAGTGTCATTACGGATGTTTTTTAACAAGGAAAAAATATCAATTGTTCGGCACGATGTGTACAATTGGAATCTGTTCGTAATAAGACAAGAAAAAGAAAAAAGGAAAAGAATTCCGGGACCGTGCAGACACGCTTTACTTACAGGTTGACATAAGATATATATATATATATATATATATATATATATATATATAGAGAGAGAGAGAGAGAGAGAGAGAGAGAGAGAGAGAGAGAGAGAGAGAGAGAGAGAGAGAGAGATTTGAAAAAAAGGGCAGAATATACGGGAGTTCCCTATCGCGAAACGCACAGCAGTCAGAACCGGGCAAAGAGATACGCAAAAACGATCTCCCTTCATCTACACTCCCTGTTTGTCCGCGAACCGTCGCAGCTAAATACCTGAGGATAATCTTACTGTTCTTACCCTCATTTTTAATCCCTCCACTTTCTATTGGTTTTTCACACCTCAGCATGTGGCTCGTCCCAGTGGGCTAATGAAGTTAATGAGGCTCTGTGACCTTTACCATTCAGCGTCCGGCATCGCCATCTTTGGGATGAGTCAGACTTCGAAAAGAACTTTCGACTTACTATATCAGGTTTTTTCAAGTTTGTCAGCACAAAATTTCTCAACGAAACACTTTAGTAAGAGAACTATCCGCAATGTTTATTCTTTTATATCTTACGACTGCTAAGTTTACATTTATCTTTGCCATAGAATGATTATATTCGCTTTTATTAGTGAAATGTGCCACGTACGGCACACTTTTTTTTTCAATAATAACCTTCTGAAACGCTTTAGATAGCCTGTTTCTGGATACTACATATTTTATTGCCGTTAGTATGGCTATTATTATTGTTTAGACACACACACACACGCATACAGTAGAAATACGTGTATACAAACAACTAAAGAAACAAACGCACACACACATTAATATATATATATATATATATATATATATATATATATATATATATATATATATATATATATATATATATACTGTATATATGTGTGTGTGTGTGTGTGTATGTATATAAACCGTGAAAATAACAGTTGTTTTCTTTTCAATAAATATTCTACGTTATGGAATGATCCTAAAGGAAAAATCCTATCTATTAACTACCTTGAGAAGGACTAGAAGCGAGGCCATCGAGAGTACAAGGCCATTTCACCTTCCGACCGCGTCGTTCTAAGTAGGCTGAGCTGGCTATCAAACACTGGCACGGGCTGGTGACATTGTAAGTCTGTGAGGAATTCATTACTTGTAAGTCTGTGAGGAATTCATTACCTGAAGGTTTTATGCATTCGTACATACATACATACACATTATATTTATATATATACAGCATATATATATATATGTATAGCTATACGGTATAAGAGTGAGAAATACTGGGAGAGAGAGAGAGAGAGAGAGAGAGAGAGAGAGAGAGAGAGAGAGAGAGAGAGAGAGAGAGAGCATATATTCTGCAAAAGTAAATTTTGATGTGAAATAAATGAAACTACACATTTAACCAGCTAACTTTTCCCCACCACCCCAGAGGTAGTTAGCATGGCGCGTTTTTATTTTTATACTGCAGTTCCCTATAGGCCTAGTCTGCAGTGATTATATATATATATATATATATATATATATATATATATATATATATATATATATATATATATATATATATATATATATATATATATATATATATATATATATGCGTGTGTGTGTGTGTGTATGGGCCTGACCTCTTACAAAAAACATGTATACATACACATATATATACTAAAAACATGCAATAAAATAATAATTATGCGCTTACTTTGCTAAAGTCTGCAGTTTTCTCTTCTTTTCTTTAGACACTTGTGTTTTTTGTGCTTGAATAGTCATTTTCCCCTCTGACAATAGTTATTTAAGAGAGAATTCGTTGATGCCCAGACAATCATCTTTTCTATTTTCTCTAATGGATGACCATTCTCACATTCTTCCAAATGGAAATGAGCATCATCTTCCTTTAGAATTTCGAGTGATATTCATAACAAGCTGCCTCTGGTTTCTTGAAGATCTGAAAGTGTCATTCTGAGTGAGTTTATTTACAATTATGTAGTTGTATCTCACTATATTTATTGTTGCACTGTCAGGGAAAAAACAAGGACCCTCTGCTGACACCCTTTGTATAATCTAAATTCGAATCCTGGTCTTTCTCTTCATTGGTAACTTCAGCTCTTG
>NC_089792.1:17469420-17489420 GCF_040412425.1 Macrobrachium rosenbergii
TGAACGTTGCAAATTTCGTTTCTAATTACTGTTTACCAGTGAACAGGGGCACAAAAAGTGCTAAATATATGGTTGCAAAAGTGTTCAAATAGTGTTATGACTTTTTATCTTCATATATATATATATATATATATATTAATTTATATATATATATATATATATATATATATATATATATATATATATATATATGTATATATATATATATACTGTATATATATATATATATATATATATATATATATATGTATATATATATATATATATATATATATATATATATATATATATATTATACTGTATATATGTGTGTGTGTGTGTATGTATACAGTATATATTAAAAAGGGATAAATATTTTTTAGTTACTAATTAACTGATAATACATACAGTACACTGTAAGCACTGACGGTACATTAATATATATATATATATATATATATATATATATATATATATATATATATATATATATATATATATATACTGTATATATATATATATATATATATACTGTATATATATATATATATATATATATATATATATATATATATATATATATATCATAAATTACGAAGAGGTCGGTCACGTATTAAAAGGTAAATTATGTGCATTTAGCTACTTGTATGTCATTTAATATATACGTTAAAATAATCACAGCTTACATGACCGGGAAATAAAAAAAATAGATCGGTCATTTCTAGACAGTAAAGACATAAAGTCTCTGTATTGAGTATAATGTATTTTCTGCAAATGCGTTAATGACATACATAAAAGCAAACTGAAATACAACTTCTATTATTAACTGGTTTGTTAATATTTAAATATAGTACTATTTTTTTCTAGCAAAATTACAACCATTTCTGCGTCTTTTATTCCACTGATTTACTTCCTGGTAGTTATTCTGACTGCAGTGGGAAACTTATTGTATCATGTCGGATGACCTGCATAGGACTTTTGTATAAAACAAGAATACTGCATATTGTGCACGTAATATTTTACCTTTAATACGTGACACCCTCGCAAACATTTTATAACATATACAGTATAAATTAATATATGGTCAGTGTGTACAACATTTGTATTATCAGTTAATTAGTGACTAAAAAATATTTACCCCTACCACTGTTTAGCGTATTTGAACGAAATGCGACTCTCCGTTCACCGTGAAAATATCCTGTTAGACGTTTTCTTCTGCTTACAGAAACCAGTGAAAGCAAAATAAAATACTAACGGAATCTACAAGGTCATAAAGCATGAGAGCGCATCGCTGCTAGATCGGCTTCGCCTAAATATCGAATCTCAAATTAACTGCCGGTGGAAAATGTTATGCTGTTCACCAGTTGGTATATACCACCAATGACATTGTTCCTGCAGACGGGTACAAGAGCTGAATGTGCCTAAGGTGCTTGACTTTCATTGATAATATAAGCATGTAATGTGTAAATACATAAACATGGGTCATGCTTGAACATTATCATCATATAAGAAAATTTGACACAGCTTCCTCCCAGAGGCGAATAACAACTGCATTATCGATTCCCTTCAACACTATTTTACGTCTTATTTGAAATGTCTATATGCTGTTTATACATTGAAGTCTTGAAATTTCAAAGAACGCACTACATGAAATGTGACAAGGACGCCCTTGTTATTCTCAAGTTCTCGACTTTGCTGGAAAACAACCACACCTTAGATTAAGGGATATTTCTCCCCAGAGGACAGTATCGTCCCTTACCATCGCGGTATGTACACCTGCATCCCCTAAACGATCGGCGTTTCATTTAGCACCTCGGTCAAGTTCCCTTTATGAAGCCGTACCTGATGCATATTAACACATGTTAATACCATTAAAGTTGTCTCACCTTCCATCGAAAATACAAATGTTTCAATGTAAATACATCTGGATACAGTAACATCAAATACAACTGTGTTATATATCAAAATAACTTAAAGGTTGAGCATGTCTAATACTAAAATTGTATTTTCGGTAATTTTACATATGTAAATCCTGATGTCAGAATCTTATAACAAATGATGAAATGCCATGTGAAAACGTGTAAAATATTACATATTATTAAAATGAATAAGAAATATAATAGGAAAAAATGACGTAGAAAACTTAATAGCACACAGTAAATTCATACTGATTTTAGTGGCTGGCATCATAAAGACAAAAATAATAAAGGTCTCACAATTACTTACACTTTCAATTACCATCGTAAACATCGAATAAAAACGGCGCAGTTTTTCACTGCAATACAAATGTTCAGTGATTCTTCAGTGAGAACTCTTTGCCTTCGTCGCTCCTTATGGATGTACTACAATCTTCGGACACATCTTAAAAAATTAAATTGACTTTGTTTTGACTTTGCTAATAATAATAATAATAATAATAATAATAATAATAATAATAATAATAATAATAGTGCGTGTAATTTCCTAATAACTCCGCTATAAATTTTTCCGTCTTTCGATAAAACTAAACACATCCAAAAACGCACTGATATCAGACATTATATTTTTCTGATACTCTCAAATTCAGTTTACTTTATACTGAGAGAGAGAGAGAGAGAGAGAGAGAGAGAGAGAGAGAGAGAGAGAGAGAGAGAGAATGATTTCACCCAGGTGCAGCAAAGGTCCAGAGAATACCTGTGGACCTTAGGTGGGGCAAGGATTATCTCGCTAAGTCGCTACCCTTTTTCTTTGTGAATAAGATCAGCATTCACAACTGTTCCAGTTCATTCTCTAGCGCTCTCTTCCTCTCTATCAGGCAAAGCTTCGCTCAGGGTCAGCGAGTTTCAAAAAGCTGCAATATAATTACTCCGTCATGGAACTACATAAATCACTGGGCCGCCAAATGCTACGGCGCCGGTATCGTGAAAGCCTAAATAAAAATAAAACATAACGGTCACGATATAATTAATGTGAAAACGACTTCAGTCATAAATATATACAAAATTGTAATATACATACACACACACATATATATATATATATATATATATATATATATATATATATATATATATATATATATATATATATATATATATAATGTATAATTAATCCTCAATGTTGTCCTATTTTGAATATAAATAACAGCCAAAGAAATTAGCACTATGTATGCTTTCCAGGTGATACATTTCAACCCTTCTGGTTGGAATGAAAACGGCCCTAACCCTCGTCTGATTAAAGGATTATTAGAGGTCAACGAAGAGCAGCTTATTGAAGGACAGTTTACTACCTGGTAATTATGAATGACATTCCGCAAATAAAAATAAAACATGTTTTTGTTTTACGTTTCGGTCATACATTTCGTTGTCGCTGATATTTTAGCGATGTATCTCGTCGCCATCTCTATCATCAAACAACATTTTACATTATTTCTAGGCACACAGAGTATGCACAAAAAAGCTAATTGAATTTACAGATACCCAAGATATCAAATATGAATCTGCTAGCTTTGTTCATAATCACAGAAACACAATATTAGGGTTCCGACAATATATTTCAACATTATATATATATATATATATATATATATATATATATATATATATATATATATATACATACATATATATATATATATATATATACATATATATATATATATATATATATATATATATATATATATATATATATATACACACACACACATATATATATATATATATATTATATATATATATACATATATATATATATATATATATATATATATATATATATATATATATATATATATATACATATATATATATATATATATATATATATATATATATATATATATATGAAATTTTATCACACCATGATTTTTATACAATCATGGCATGTTGTATCTATTTTCCGTTGGAGAATTGTCGCCGAAGGGGAATTTATATAAGTGATAAATGAATTGAATCGTGGGGACACGCCCGCGACGAAATTTCAGCGACTCCAGCTAAACCATTGTATTTTGCCGAGATGTCGTACTGCTTTTACCCGTCGTGAGGACAGTGTACTAGCCCCGACAATGACCCACCTCCCGCCATGACAGTTCATTCGTTTGGAACACGGTTGGAATTTTAACACCGCAATCATGAACCCTCGAAATCTAATTAAAGTCGCCGGATTATTAGATAAATGGTCAACGAAAGCCTATTCAGCGACTCCAGTTGAAAACCATTGAGCCATCAAGAGTTTACTACCTGGTAATTATGAATGACATTCATTGGTACGTTTGGAAGCCCTTGTTACAGGCACACCGTGATTTTTATACAATCATGAAGCTACAAATGTCGCTTAATACGAAATGTTTCTTTGGAGAATTGTTTTTGTTTCGAGGCTAGTTTTCCCTTTATTCGTTTAAAAGCAGTTCGGCAAAAGACTTATATTTCTTGATGGCTCAATGGTTTACGTCAACTGGAGTCGCTGAATAGGCTTTCGTCGCGGGTTCAGTGTCCCCAATGATTCCAATCATTTATCACTTATATAAAACATTTTATACCGAGGTAGCGTGGATTTCTATTAAGCGACATTTGTAGCTTCATGATTGTAAAAAATCACGGTGATAAAATTTATAACAAGAGCTGCCCAAGAATGAACTGTCAAAGGTGGGTCTTGTCGAGATTTTTCTCACGACGGGTAAAAAGCAGTCGACATCTCGGCAAAAGACTTATACCCTCTCTGATGGCTCAATGGTTTACGTCAACTGGAGTCGCTGAATAGGCTTTCGTCGCGGGTTCGTGTCCCCACGATTCCAATTCATTTATCATATAAATTCCCCTTCGGCGACAATTCTCCAACGGAGATATACCGAGGTAGCGTGGATTTCGATATTAGCGACATTTATAGCTTCATGATTGTATAAAAATCATATATGATAAAATTTCATAACAAGAGCTGCGTGTAATGAACTGTCATGGCGGAGGTGGGTCATTGTCGAGGCTAGTACACTTTCCTTGCTCACGACGGGTAAAAGCAGTACGACATCTTTAATAAAGACTTAACCCTCTCTTGATGGCTCAATGGTTTACGTCAACTGAGTCGCTGAATAGGCTTTCGTCGCGGGTTCGTGTCCCCACGATTCCAATCATTTATCACTTATATAAATTCCCCTTCGGCGACAATTCTCCAACGGAGATATACCGAGGTAGCGTGGATTTCGATATTAAACATTTGTAATGATTATATATATATATATATATATATATATATATATATATGTGTGTGTGTGTATATATATATATATATATAATATATATATATATATATATATATATATATATATATATATATATATATATATATATAATATATATATATATGTAATGAAAAAGCATCAAAAATAGGAACAAGACGTTAGGAACTTCAACATACCTAGTTGCAAACTGAATTCTGTCAACACCGTATCGGAAAACATAAAATAAAAATCCTTACATAACGACTAAGATCCAAATAGAAATAGAAAAGCATTTTTTAAAGTAATAAGTATACATCAGCAAGCTTTAAATTTAATGTGAAAGCAACATGAGTAACGTAACACGAAATTAATATTAAAAGAATCATCAATCATATTAACACTGTAACTATCGGGAAAAATTGAACAGTAATCCAAGACCAGAAAAAACACCAGTGGACCTCAGGGAACATAGGACATACACAGACTCAGAACCAAGACAGAAGAAAAAGACATATGACAAGAATCGTAAAAGGTGCAAAATTAATATATATATTTACAAATAGTCAAATGCAAAAATATCGAGACGAAAATTCACTGGCACCAAAGTTTATGTTTAAAGGACTGACTTAAATTTGTTGACAGTAAGGAAAGCAAGCACAGAGTTACGGGAAGAAGTGTACAACGGGGCAATGTTTAATGGTACCGCACTTGAATTGTTGCTGTTGAACACAGTCACTCTCAGAAGAGTAATGTTCAGAACTGATGGCAAACGAACAAAATGGTTGTCTGAAAACAGAAAACGTACAAGGGAACATTAAACCTGTGCATAAATGAATCAAGGTAGGTCAGATCAAGGTCTAAACTCTAAAAGAGAGTATCTGGGTATGATGACCTGAGCTTTACCGTACATAAGAACCGAGGTCTAAAGAATATTGTAAACACTGAAATCAGCCACAACGGAAAGTTTGCTTGTGTGCGTCTGCTGAACTACAGGTTGTAGAATTGTGCGTTGCTTATGAGTTGAGGCTGTCAAGGCTGGTACCATATCCACGTCCTTTGTGCCCACTGTATTCCATTCACGTGTTTCATAATGACAAAGAAAAAGGCTTGCAACACTTCATTCATCTTTGTTAACATTTATCTGCATTCCTCCTTGGACCATTGTGTACGTTTTGTAATGCTCCTTCATTTGTAAAGTAAATTGTAGTATTTATGAAATGTTTTCGTCGTTTTTGTCGCCTTGATAAAGTACAGTGCATTAAAAGTCTTCTAATTTACATTCATGCACTATAGCCTGTAAGATCTGGTACTTTGGCATCTTTGTAATTTTCTCTCCATGATATTCATTTTGCGGGGAGGAAAAATGCCAAGATGAAATACTTTAAGAAGAGAGCAAAACTGCAGTGATAACTACAAACACAGAATTCTTGGTTATAGACGCACGGTAGATAGAAAAACCCTGGAGTCATTAAACCAGACCTTCTAGTCTCTACAAACAGAGGAGTTTGTTATAGTTTCCTGCATCCAAGAAGGTCTCACCTCTCACTCTTTTTATGGAACACTGTGTTCATGTGGTAAGGTTTTCTTTCCTCAGTCAATTAAACCAGATTCTCTCCATCTTGCCGGGAACGACTGTTTGCCTTCCATCAGAAATCTCCTCAGGTCACTGAAATCTTGACCTTTTTGCCTTTTTCTGTTAACACTGCACCTTTAAGAGCACCTGACTGTGTGGGTTCATTAATCCCTGGTCCTAAATATATTAAACATACCTGAAAGGTAAACTTAAGAGTTGACTAACAAGATGTAAAACTTGTACCCCTCACCTATGGAGACCCCATGATTGTTTCATGTGACAGTTGAGGCAGAAATGTGATTTAAGGCAAAGAATAATCTATTATGTTATGTAATGTTTCACGTTTTAAATTAAATTTATATATCTAATAGTATTATTATAGTAAAAGTATTTTAATTCCAGTAGTTTATTTGTATTTTTCAATGATGATATTTTCGCGAATGTTGCGGTTTTGAAATCAAATAAATGTTTTGTGATATTCTAATAGGTTTTTTTTTCCTTAGGGTAGGGTAACTAGAGTCTTAGCATAATTCTCAGCTGAATTTTTGCAATGGGATTATTATATAAATCGGCAGAAGTTCCATTATCTTGAAATTTTTTAAAGACAACAATATAATGATTGACGACGCATTCAAATAATACTTTCATTTCTGGCAAGGAAGACGCAAAACAGACTATTTATCTGTCATTGACCATTAATCCATGATCAAGATGAAAGACTTAGCGCAAATAAAGTAAAAGCAGAGAACAAATAAATAAATGAATAAACATATAAATAGATAAATAACGTATGAGATGACTTCCAAACGATGATTGTGCTATCGTCATGAAAAACCTCGTACTGAGATACCTCAAATTCTGTAGAAATTTATTTGTAGCTATTCATTTCTCTCACACACCAAGGAAAGGTAACCCTACAAAGAACTCAGTAATATAAATTTCATCATTTTGGGCTTGCAAACAATCGTAAAGTTAATTATTGCATGCATACATATTATATATATATATATATATGAATACATTTATATATATATATATATATATGCAAATATATATACATAAGCTACTATGTGCAAAAACCATATTATGAGAGAGAGAGAGAGAGAGAGAGAGAGAGAGAGAGAGAGAGAGAGAGAGAGAGAGATTTCTAGAATTAAGAAAACAAAAGTAAATTACGATGCGTGGGAAATGAACACCAATTCAAAGGACGCATTAATATATTGAAAGCCTTCACTTGTCGCTCATTGCATCTTCAAATGAAAATAACTTGGCATCGCTGACATTAAATTTAATTTATAACCCCTGATAAATGACTCAAAATGAACAAAAGGACATTTCTTTAACATTTTTCATTTTTTCCCCCCTCCAACCGTCACGATTCTCACGCGGTTTGGTTGCACACTTCGCAGTGCTTCTTTCATTACCGAGAAAAGAAGAATTCGTGATTAATTTGAGAATGAACTGATTCTGAGTAGTCCAGGTTTCCACTGCTCTCTTCGTTATGAGAGATCAAACACGTGATGCTCTCCGCCGTGGGAAAAATACCGGGAAGAACAGAGGAGAAAAGCCACCCCTTCTAATATGCGCAGTCATATCACTGTTCCTCTGGCAGTAAATGATATTCACCACCTTTGGCTAAAGCGTAATTTTAAACCCTCTCTTTGTCTACCTTATCCATTTAACATACCATTCATCGGTTTTCTTTATTTCTCAGTCGTTCCTTACGATGTTTATTCATCAGACATATACCAGATTCCCCGCCCATGAATCGAAATGCCAATCATAATGAAGGGAAGAGAGACGGAAGAAAGCAAGGAGTGAAAACAAGAAGGATTCAGGATAGGGCCATTAGGAACCCCTGCGCGCCTCTTCCATTGAAACCCTTTCCCGGGGCAGTCGTCGTATCAGTGGCTCCTCCTCATCTCATTTCGTGGCGCGCTTCACTGGCCCACGACAAAACCTCTCATTATAGTAATAGGACACCGTAATTGCCGCTTCTGGATTCCACACGCGTCTGCCCTCCGGACGCTCTTTTTAAAGCCTTTGCACGACTCGGAAGCGCATTCCTTCGAGACAGTGGGAAGCCAGGTTGGATTCCGGATGGGAATGGAGACCACAGGAAGAGGATGTGGGAATGGGAGGGGGCGTTCTCAGACGTTCCTGAACACCAGGGGTCCTTCAAGGATGGGAACGACAGGAAGTGAGCAGAGTGAGGCATACAAACTGCTGGCCATTTAGTTACCATCCGGAACTTTCAGTTCATTATCCGATACACCTCTCAGATAGTGGTTACTACGCAGTTTCAAGAGAATCTTTCGTCTCAATATTATAAATGTCTTATTCTTTCATTTAGTTACTGAATATTATTTGTATAGTTAACTCCTTTTAAACCCATTTAGAGCAAACTGCACTTTTTAATATTTCTCAGTGATATATTCTCTATCAACAAGCGTTATATATGATGATAATTTTCAAGTTTACCTTTGGTTTTCCGTCTTTTCATGGCAAAATATTTTCCCATAAAATACCATTGCCTGAAATGAATGAATAAAATTATATATACATATATATAATATACACACACATACACACATACATATATATATATATATATATATATATATATATATATATATATATATATATATATATATATATATATATATATATATATATATATATATATATATATATATATAGTAAAATGTATTCTAAAATGTACTGTTACTGCTGTTTTGTTGTTCAAACTCAGCAATACCTATTTGCATTTTTTAATCTCTGTAGTGCACTCTAAATCAAAATATTATACACAATCAAACGGTACAATAAATGAAAAAATTAACTTGTCTCACCTCTGAGCTACCAAAACAAAAGCAAATTAATTTACAAATGGAATGTTCTTTCAGCCATCCTTACACAATTGAAATATGGTGTGTGAAATAGTGGTTGTGGTGACAAAAAATGCTAACCAGTCTAAAACTGTAGCAAGTTTAAGCATAATAACGAAAAAACTAAGACATAATATAACTTAAAAATATCACAAATGGAAAACCCGTTAATGACTGGTTATAAGCCTGCAACCGATCAGTGTTCCACACACTCATCTACCGTTACTTGAAACTGGGACAGTTAGAATACACCATTTTTTATCAAATAAAATATACTTCAATCTCTAAATATAATCACTATCAAGGGAGTTAAAAAGTTATATAGAATATAAACGTAGTATATATCTTTCCTCGTGGACATGTACTAAGTTTTCATTCTCTATATATGAGATTAGATGAGCGTAGGCTACACACATAAATACAGTATATATATAAATACAGTACATATATATATATATATATATATATATATATATATATATATATATATATATATATATATATATATATATATATATAATATATACATACACACATACACACACACATACATATATATATATATATATATATATATATATATATATATATATTTGTGTATATATATATGTATATATATATAATATACATTGACAGCAATATGATAAGAATACTTATATAGCCATAGATTTTTAATCAATTGGTTCGAGTGCAGGATGTTGTACACAAGCAAGTCAATGGAGGTTTTGAAGCGAGGAAAAAAGTTTTGTTTAGCTGCACAGAAATGCTTCTCATGTGGTATTAAAGAAATTGACAGCTGATCTGTTAGCGTCGTATTATGTATTTATATGATCCTCCAACATTTGCTAAAGAATGTAAATTTAGCAACAAACTATTCAAACGAATAGCAAGTAAGCACACTTGTCAAGCCATACACAAGTGCCTTATTTTATGAAGTCAGCTGTTAAGAGCATTACACCTGTATTCGTAATACCTCTGTCAGTCCTTCACTCTACCAAAGCCTGTTATTTAATGTACCAGTTATTTAGACGTCTTCTGAAAGCAGTATTTTATGATAAAATAAGGCACTTATACTGGCATCAAAACACTGACGTTAATGGTCTGGAACGTATGTCTGGCTTGACAAGTGTGCTTGCTTGCTACTCATTTGAATAGTTGGTTGCTAAATTTACATTTTTCCGCAAATGTTGGAGGATCACATAAATACATTACACAACGCTAACAGATCAGCTATCAATTCTTTAATACCGCATGAGAAGCATTTCTCTGTACAACTAAACAAAACTTTTTTTCTCTCCAAAATCTCCATTGACTTGCTGGTTTATAACATCCTACCTCCCACTCGAACCAATTTGCATGTTTCAAAAATCGAGGGCTACCATAAACAAAATCCATTTCTCATACAGAAAGCCTTCTGTGTCTGTCAGCCAAAATGGACTTCACTGCATCTGATGATGTTTTTTTATCAATGTCAGTTTCGTTAGGCCGGACTCAAAAAAAAAAAAAAAAAAAAAAAAAAAAAAAAAAATATATAAATATAATAAATAAAATAAAATAAAAATATCTAACATCACATCAGCTTCGAAATAGGTTTCTTCACATTCTCCGTTCTAAAGGAATTGTTTTGACTGCTGCTACTTCGCTTTTTCGATTTTCGTGCTAGGTTTTCCCTACGAGGGTTGCACAGCATTTAATAATAATAATAATAATAATAATAATAATAATAATAATAATAATAATAATAATAATAATAATAATAATAATGGTGAAGAAATCCTCAATGGTGAAGGTGTAAATGTATTTTAAAAATATATATACAAAATGAGATCTCTCGAGAACCTGCTCCAGTCTTCTTCTCGAAAGCTCTCGTTTTGCATATATATTTTGAATATGTATTTGCACCTTCACCATTGTGGATTTCTCCACCATTTTAGCGTCTCATGCTATCAGGAGATTTTCATGAATAATAATAATAATAATAATAATAATAATAATAATAATAATAATCGTATCACTCAACGCAACATTCATTAAGCCACATTTTTCTAAGTTAAGATTGTAAGTATGAAATGACTGGTGTCAATCCTTATTCATAAATGTTATCATTGTGCAGGCAATAAAATTTAATTGTTTTGTCCAAAGAACTCTAAAGCCCAACGATACAAACAAGAAGGATTATATTCTAATTATGATTATTATTATTTTACTTCATTAAACGAAACTCCAGATGTGGCACTAACTTTTGCGTCTACTTTTACATTTTTCTCCGCTTTCACCTTTCTTCTACAGGAATGTTTCTTACAATTTCTCAGTTCACTGGGAAACAAAATGGACATGGGATGCAAAACCTTTCGTATAAACTTCACACACCTTGTACATCGGATTCAGTTTCCTAGTCTCGGCATTAAGCTGACTTTATGCCAGCACAGGCTCTTGCTCATAGAACAGCCAGAAAAAAAAGTCGGTATTTATTTCCTATAGGAACGGAAAAGTGGTAACCTAAATTGGGCAATCAGTGGGCCAGGTTTTGTTCCCAGGTATGAAACTCAGCGAGTGCAAGCATAAAAGTAATATCAGAGACGTCGAGATGTCCTAGAGTGGAAGCAGGAAGTGAAAATAATTCTGTCATTTTATTCAAAGTATGTATATATAATTTACTAATACCAATTTCTAACATTATTAACCTAGAAATATTATAATTTCTTCGATTTCTTCACTTTGTATTAATGGTGCCTACCAACGCGTATATTACGGGTTTACAGAAATGTTGGCAAATTTGCCAAACATGTATATACCTATACATACCCACACATTCATTATACACACACACACACACACACACACACACACATATATATATATATATATATATATATATATATATATATATATATATATATATATATATATATATTAGCTGAAACCACAGGAAAAGCTTGAAAAGAAACGACAGAGTATCTGCCGTTTCTTTTTAAGCTTTTCCTGTGGCTTCAGCTAATAAACAAAAATCAAGTGCATATTTTTGTGATTTCTTAGTGTGTGTGTGTGTATATATATATATATATATGTGTGTGTGTGTGTGTGTTTGTGTGTTTGTGTGTGTGTGTGTGTTTGTGTGTGTGTGTATGTATGTATGATTGTGTGAGTTATCCAGACGCTAAGTTTATGTCACGCATTATATGCATGTAAATTCAACTCATTGTGTGAGCGAGAAAGAACTGCCTCACTTAGCGAAGCGACAAAACCAATACAACACCAAAATGAAACTTACCGAACAACGAATGGTTTATCAGTGCACTGACTTGACGTAAATAGTCAGGTCTATGGAAAATTTCAGAAGACAAAATGCCGTACCGTCCTCTCTCTCTCTCTCTCTCTCTCTCTCTCTCTCTCTCTCTCTCTCTCTCTCTCTCTCTCTCTCTCTGTTATCAAAGGACATGATCTGCCACGCGCTGTAACCCTATAATTCCTGGTCTAAAGAGATGGGGAGGAGATGAGATGCCGGGGTCCCGGCCAAGAAGGTGGGTGTCAGGAGGAAACGGGAGGGGAGGGGTGGGGGCTAGGGCTGGGCGAGAGGAGTTAAAAGATAAGTTGGCCTCTTTGGGCCTCCCGTAGGGAAAATTGGCCATCGATGATGCCAACACCTGGAACATGTGTTCAAGCTACGGCATGGGCGAAGGGCGTTCTCTTTTGGAGAGGTCCGCGGTAAACAACATTTGGAAGATTTTAGATGGTTAATAATAATAATAATAATAATAATAATAATAATAATAATAATAAAGCTGAAGAGAATGCAGTGAAGCTTCGAAGCGAAGGAAGAGCTGAGAAGCTTCTTGGTGAAGGAAAGGCTGATAATCTTCGAAGTGAAGGAATAAATCTTTTCTTTTAAAAATATGTTACTTGACAGGAATTACATTTATTGAACATAAATAACTGTCTGAATGAAAGTTTACTACGAGAGATTAAGTTGTACGAAAAAGTTTAAAATTATTCAAGAGTCTATAGACGAGGAAATGATAAGTTTCGTCAACAATGGTTTTCTTATAGTCAAGGGCGTTATGTCTTCGTGGCTATTTAATATCTAAATAAACAAATTTATAAGGGAGAGACGGAAAGGAAGAGCAAGCTTGCTTGCATGTTTAAGAAATGTCTGGGATATGAAGTGGAAAGGCCAATGACACAACATGGATAGGTGACAGCGAGGAAAAATTCTAAACACTGGGAGAGGAGTCTAAAAGTGTTTGTAGGAAGAAAGGTGTTTCTAGCAATGACAGCTAAGAATGAAATGTGAAACGTCAGGTTATGAGGTTTGAGAGTAAATGGAAGGTGAGAAGGTTGAAGTGACGAATGCAAATTTTAGAACAAGAAAGCATTGTGGAATAAGAAAGACAAAAATGGCATCCAGGGTGACGAAAGCCCGATCACATGAGGTTTGAACGTCAAATTTTAAAGGCGCTGGAGGCGATGGACTCGTGGATGAAGTTATAAATTCTTGAGTTGCTCTCAGGTTCTTCTTTTAAGATGAGAAATACAGTATATATTCGATATATATATATATATATATATATATATATAGCCGCATATATATATATATATATATATATTCACAACTACATACATAAGGACAGTACATACACACACACACATATATATATACTGTATATATATATATATATATATATATATATATATATATATATATATATATATATATATACATATATATATATATATATATATATATATATATATATATATATATATATATATATATATATATAATACAATGTGGGATGAAGGTCAGCATATGCGAAACTACGGCCTTATAGAGAAAACAAACTGGTCAGAGGCATGTAATTTCAGTCTAGAAAGGAAGGGGCAATGAAGTTGCACAAAGATTTTAGCTGAAAGAGGTGACAGAAACTTTAGATGCAATGGCTTCAACATCCAGGAGTACGTGAAAGACTGGGGTGAATGATGCAGTACAGGATATACGTAAGGGTCGATGTGCTTTTTATGCCTTTTTGTGAGGTGCATATCGTGGCTGCAGGCTGTTAAAGTTTTATACACGGGAATTCGGCGTGACTCTATCGTTGGTTTATATTTTTAAACCACTGCGAACCTCATAAAAAGCCTGTTTCATTATATTAGTTGTTTGTTGATTAAATGACCGCTATTCTAAAACTTAAGACACAAATAAAAATAAAAAAACAGGGAAATAAAGTAATTCAAGATATTGAGGTTACCTTTCAGTCAGTCAAGGAGCAATGTCATTAATCATGAACAGTTTTCTATACATATTTGCGTGCTCGTGCATTATGAATAAAGGTTTAACCAAGGAGGGTAGCAAACACGAGTGAGGCAGTCTACCACGGGTCCATTTCCTGATTAAAAAGACTCTCTCTTTTTTGAAACTTTACATCCTTTTATACTGCTTTTGAAGAGTGTACCAATAATTAAATGTCAGACTTGAACCTTCAGGAATTTTTAAATCGGAGTAGCATGACAATACCACAAATTGCCCCCAAGATACTACAGACTAATTCTTAATAAAAGAAACTGCATTGGAAAGACCATTAAGGAATGAATACGTTTGTGTAGGAAAGCTGGGGGCTGAGTTTATCAGATTTTGGTTCTAAGACATGTTGCACAGAAACGCCATGAAACTGAGGTCCAATTGGCCTGATGATGTACAGATTTGAAAGAACTCAATTCATGTCTCGCGTAACTTTCAGGGTGATAGTAAGTCATATATCTCTAAAAAGATTTCACAGTGAATTTCAATGCAGAAATGAGTGATGGAAGGTCAACCAGGCCATCGCAGATTGAGTCTGATGTTCTGCGAGAGAGTAAATATTGTCACCTATGACGTCAAAAATGGAGTAAATGATGGAAGGATATGTTTTCACTGGAAAGGTGGACGAAAGGTAAGAGACCAGCAATTGTCAGAAGAAATAATTTAAGTAGCTTCAGCAACTGCTAGAATGAAAGAAATGACTGATAAAATAATACAGGGAGGGAAGAAAATTTATGTTAATAACGGAACAGTCACTGGTAACTTCACACACAAAATAATATGATCACGCTTCAAGCGATGTAAAGGATAAATCTCGCTTTGTTCAAACCAAAATTTTGATTCCTGTTACAATGGCAGGAAATCTAACATGGTAACGTGAATCTAAATTTCGGTTTGAAGAGGGAGTTCAGTACTGACAAGCTGTAAGAATAGCTGTAGTTCTGATCAGTCATAAGATGCGGCATAGGTCTGATCACATTTTTCAGAAGGGGTGTAGTTCTGATTAATACCGATGACTTCGTGAGACGAACAAAGAGGAGGTAGATGGAACAAAATGATTGCTTTAAAAGTGATAACTGTTTGATACAGGATGTAACCGGTTAAACATCACAAGAATAAAGAGAACGATTAGACAGAGAGCCAGTGGGTAGCGAAGTTAGTGATGATAACTGGCTTGAAATAGATATTTGGTTCGATTTTACTGGTGATCTATGCATTTCCTGTATCAAAGACAATAAGATGATGACGTTTCAAGTAAATCAAACTCCACCGCACTCGGTGCATGTATGCAGAATTACTAAGTACAACAGTATCATTCTTGACAGATGTGGGCAACGCAATGGCCTTCTGATCATTTGTTAAGTCACGAACTTTGAGTTTCTCTTCTCTAAAAACTTCCTTGTTTTTCTTAAGGACTATTAATTTGTGGTTCAATAGCTTATCAAAATATATATGTACACAAACAATTGTTTACTAAGTAAATGAGGTAAAGATGATAAATGAAAAAAGCAAATGGAGCACTTGAGCACCAACTATAATATTTTCATCATTCATGAGCCTTTATTTTTGTGATGGAAAATATATGAGAAATGCATTTTTAGTATGCATGACCACATCATAAAAGCAAAAATTCATTACAATCTTTTCCTTTTTGTACCTAGGATTCTAAATTAATTAAATGACCCATTTTCGTTACGGAGTATCAAAATCTTCAAGAAAACGTTAAAATAATATTTCGGAATTTTTCAATAGAAAAATATATAAAAAATTTCCGTTTTTGTCTGCATACAGAAAAAACACATATACACACCTTTAAATTGTACATTTCCTACATTTCTTTATAACTGGCTCAGTAAGTTTCAATACTTTTGCACCTGTAGAATACTTTTGGGGATACTGAATGTATGCAATTGTATGTACGAGTGTGTTTTATTTTTCCAAAGTGTGCCTTGGTATTCATACTGTACAGTACAGTACAGTTTGTTATATGCATCACGAAACAGACTTGTATAGCGTCATATATGCTGCAAAATGACAATGAATTCTGTTGCGTAATTTTTACGAGAACTTTTATGGAACAAAACGCGCCTTGGAAAATTAAGGAATGTGTAACGGACGGAGCTTGGATTGGCGATAATATCGCGCAAGTAATTGCTACGTATGTAGGAATGAAAATGACAGTTTGAAAGCATATTCTTTATTACATGAATCATAGTGAAATATTATACAGAGTAAAACTATTGTTTCATGTGTCAACGGTACCGATGAGTTACAATTGGTGTTGCTGCTTTCTCTGAGACACTTCACTACAGTTAATAAAAAATTTCATTCGTCATACAGAAATTAGTTGTGTAAGCATTAAGCAGAAAAGCAAATAATAAAGCATAATTTACATACTGAGAGGTGCAGGTTTCTTCATCTCCTTTCTCACGGGTTCTGAGTTTTATCAAGAGTCCCCCACAACCTTAATAGAATTCAATGGGAGAAAGAGACATTCCCTGCGCCTTAAAAGTCTTGTTGATCACGCCAAGATGGGAAAACTGTAGGGCATTATCTCGTATCTGAGGCCAAAAAGGGTTCCCTTTGAGAGAGCCACTGCTGGGGCGTGGTCTGCGGGTTCTTGATATGATCTTAGGCTGTCAAGACAAACGAAGCAGTGGTATGCTGTTCGTCTTTGAGGTCCTTCAGGACCAATTGTTTCCCCACTGCGTCTTTTGTCTTTGGCCTTTCCTTACTCCAACTCCCACCCCTCCCACCCACTGTTGGATGTCTTTCAGGTATTCTAACATCCTGCTGAGTCTCTCCGTCTCTTCTTCCGTTTGGACATCTCTCCCTCTCGTCCTCCTTCCTGTCTTTTTCTGATAAGACACCTGGGATCTTGCCCCCTCCAACCCCCTCTTCTTCTTCTTCTTCTTCCATCTCCTTTCTGATGTGCTGTACTCCTTTTCGTCTCCTTTGCTTCAAGAGACACCTGAGAATGTCAGTCATTATGGCGTCTGCATGCCCGAATTTCTTTCTAAAATCTCGAGCGCTCTTCCTTTCTCGTCGCCCATCACCTGAAAGTCCTCATTAAAGTCCCTTTGATTATCCTTCAAGTTCGTCTCAAAAAGCCCCCGGATGCCAAAGGATAATAATATCCTTTCTTAGCGTCCTGAAGGAGTGGTCGCTGATGGTTCCTGTGAGATCGAAGCACCATTCCAAGAAAAGAAAACCCAAGGAAAATTCCACGTGACGTCATGAGACAAACGAGGCCAATCAAATGAGGGCGGGGGCTACATAATGCGGCCCCATCTCGTCAAAATTGAATCTGGAATTCCTACGGACATGTCTCCTGTGGATTCGGCACCTTTCAGGCCAACACCTGGGAATGCGCCCGACACAAAAGCCAAGCGCCTTAGCACAAACATTCATCCCATTGAAACAAGGTTTACCAGGACACATCACAGCGATCGAAAATCCTGTAATTTTACTGGCTAATTTCGCCCTATGACTTTCCATTGATGAATCATCAGAATCTCCTATTCATGTCTTCGAATTGAACACGGCCGCTTCTGAGTGGCGCGCGAGGTACTCTGCCAAGATTTTTTTTTTTCTAATGCTGAGATGTTTATCCTGAGAGAGAGAGAGAGAGGTGTTCCTTGGAGTGAATGGGCAGACGGCAGCTGCTGCTTCTACCACCTTCTTCCAGGGTATTGGGGTATTGTTATGTACAACGCCATCCCTTCCTCTCCGGCCTCTTGCCATAGCAAAACCTACTTCCCCTCTCTATTTCCTCTCGTTATTTCCCACTTCCTTTTCTTCTTTCTTGTGCCATCATGTGCGCCGTATCCGATGACACTTCCTGCCCGACACCTTGTAAGGGAGTGCATGTGTTTGGCACCTTCCGCCCAGATCGGTTCCCTTCTTTGTCAAATGCCAATTTGTTTTGATTGGACTCCAGCTTTGAAACGCCGCCCTACAAATAGGTTCTCGCGTCTAAAGCGAGAACAAAATTTTTGCTCTTGCTTGATGGTGGCAGGCTAGAACAGTGTCCTATTACTTCAGTCATTAAAAGGGTCACTTAAATAAATGTGTTCTAATGTCTTAAATTAGGAGAACAAAGTGATTATTGAAATAAACAAGTCTGTACTTAATTAGAATTTTTTATCATTATTTCGAATTAAATGAAAGAAATATTACCATAAAAGTACTTGCATCTATGCTTCTAAATGCTGAAAACTACAATACATTAAATGACACACACACACAACAAATACTATATATACATGCACACACACACACACACATATATATATATATATATATATATATATATATATATATATATATATATATATATATATATATATCAAAAATCATCTCTGAAATCTAATTACACCACAAATAATACCCTTTTTAGTATTATTAGTAAAACTGTATGTGGACCTTAGGTGGAACATTATCTTAGTGTGTCGAAAATGACAGTTATAAAAGACTAAATCAAGACGGCAAGCCGAAACGTTAGGTTTATTATCTGTAGATTAATAACCCGACTCTCTGACTTCTGTTGGACCAAAGCAGTTTCATCTTGCAAGGATTATTAGGCACCATCGAAGAGAGAGGGTGGCCTGAGTGGTATTACTCGTAGACTATCGCCCCGATCCTATAGAAGTGACGCATCGTCCCAAAACATGGATTATATTAATAAAATTCCCGCTGTGTTGATGGTGGTGAGGTGGAAGTTACGCACTGCAAATACACAAATATGGATGCCTACTATTATTATCATTATTATTATTATTGTCACTGTTTTCCAAAGGCTCTCCGCCCCCATAAACCCAAAATCTCGAATGGCCAGGAACAATGCGACAGATTAACATGTAACGGAAATCGTCTAAGAGGCATAACCAAAAACAACAGTGAAGCAGCGCGTGTCTCGTGTAATCTGACCTTACTCTGACCCCAACACCTGTGACCTATTATGACCGACAGAGGCCGCGGCCACGAGCCGAGGAGAAAGGAGAGTACGGAAGGGGCGGTAAGTTATGGCGGTGAGGACCAACCGCACACTTTCAAGCCTGGGCCTGAGTC
>NC_089792.1:17494420-17499420 GCF_040412425.1 Macrobrachium rosenbergii
TTACAAGCCAACACTACAATCAGGGGAAAACAAAACGCTTTGTATGGGTTGATGAAACAGTCGAGAAAACAAAATCTTTTTCAGTTATGCACTAGTCCGGTGAACTTCATTGAATAATAGTTCTTTTTGTTTCTTCAGGACAGGAAAACTATAAAACAGTCGTCCATAGATATTTGCGTTCTAATAATGCACCCATCTGCGATTAATATTTCCAAATACCCTAATTTCATCTAGTAGCAAAATCACAAATACATTATGTAATTCAGCTTATCTTAAACACTAATAAACACAAGCATTACTTCATACCGTATTACAGATTACTGTATCAAAGGATGCGTACAGGCTCGAAATCTCAATTATTTGTCTCGTTTATACAAAAATTAAAATGTTGGCAATTGTCAAACTTTTCCTTTATCACTTAAGAATAAAAATCAGTGAAGAAAAGAAGAGCCTACAAAGCGTGAAAAGCTTGTCGTTACTAAGAGTTTCCTGTTCTTAGCCACCTGATATGCGACAGGAAGAGCCCAACAAAAGACGCCAGTACAGTCATATAACCTGACGAACGGTTTTTCTCCTTAACCGCTGGTGGCTGGTGGAAGGGAAAAGGGGCGTTTTTCCATGCAGTACCTCAGCGGAGTATAAAGAGAGAGAAATCCTCCTCTCAATAGCAGCACCTTCTATCGGTCCCTGTCCTCATCCGGGAGAGCAAAACGCCAACTATAACCAGGGCTCTCTTACGACTGTCCTTACCCTATCTTTGACGGGTATTCAGATGTTATTTCTGCAACCCCCAAGCCTTCAGCTTTTGCATTTTAAAAGATATACCCCAACGTAATGTTTATGCAAATTATCTACAAGTAATAAACAGTTTAAAAAAAGCCACAGGATCTTACCTGACACATGTAGAAACATTTCAAGAGAGAATGGCAACTTTCGCAAAACTGGATGATTTCACCAATATTTCTTTAGGGGAAGAGATCGAGGCAAGCTTGGCTGGTCAAAACAAGCTCGTTTATGCAAATGTACACACGTTGATGGACTTCAAAACCCGCCTCTTAAAAAGAGGATTAAAGGATTCAAGAGATGTACAAGAAGGACTCATCATTTTTACGAGAGAACGCCATTAAAGACTGTTCAGTCCTGCTGACTCAAGTCTTACATATACAACAAGGACAAGAGAACGAATGCAGAGCACCTGCAAGAAGTTCTTGAGACAAATGACAAAAGAAATATCCCTAAAAACAATAAGCAGAGGGTGGCTACCTAACGTCGTTGTTAAAAATAAAACTTTAGTTCTACTCAGCCAAGAAAAAACGAAAATGTGCAAACTTCTTAGAGATGAGAGTAATACTCAATACAAAAACGGATCCGTACCGTGTAAACGAAAAGAGTTCAGTGGAGAAGTGCACATGGCACAAGAAGGGTAATACCACAGTGCCGCAATGGAGTAAACTCATTTCTCTAATGAATATCGTAGGTATGAGGCAGCAAGTCGCTGACCAACACATTTAACACTTTTGGGCTCATTTACAAGATTCCCAGGGTTCCTGTTGCCACTTCCCAGCAACGTAAATCATCAAGTCCTCAACACTCCAACTTTATTCGAAAGGGAGGTAAAGTGGTTTCGGCTAGTTTGGTTGTGGGAACTTGTGGTGACGTCACAATAACCAATGAAGCCACACCTTCCAACATAAGTTTTGGGTGAACTTTAATATACCTCAAGATGACAACTTCTCTGCAAGGTGTCTGTATATTGATGAATCTACTTGAGAACAGTTACCACAAAAGTGTGGAAGGCAGAAACGAATAATAATGTAATGATAATAATTGGTTTTGCATGAGAGAGCCAATACTAGACAGATGGCCAAAAATGACCAACGTCTGCGAACAAAGTAGGCCAAGAAGGAAGACATAATGGGGAGGAAAGGAGAACCAAACTCATGAATAGGAAAGGAAGACGAAGGAACCAAGAAGAAAGGACGAATTACTGAGGAGGTAACAGAAAAGAAGATTCTTAGCCGGGAAAAAGGAGGCAAAAAGAAACGGCAGGAACACAAGCACCTTCTGAATAAGAAATTAAAGAACACTGTTCCTGTATGAAGGCTCTGAGAACAGGAGCCATTTGAGGAGGCTTCTTACCAAGCACTGTATATGAATGACCTTCCATCGAGTTTTCAACCGTTACCATCCCATGAGAGGGAGATTACAACGTGTAGAATATAGTGCATAAAATAAAACTAGAGCACCGTAATTATTTAAATTAAAAAGCCAATTACAAATCTATGATCAAACATATGTATCTTTCATGTATAGCTATGAATGCGTAATATAAATGCATATATATACATATATGTATATATATAATATATATATATATATATATATATATATATATATATATATATATATATATATATATATATATATATATATATATATTTGTTTATATATGCAGTTTATATTTTTATTGTTTTCAACACTGTCGAGATTTTGTATCTTATTAAAAGAAGACAGACTTATTTTCCTACAAACCTAATCAGATGTACGGTGTATATATATATATATATATATATATATATATATATATATATATATATATATATATATATATATATATATATATATATATATTACATGCAGGCTCCCCATACCGAAGTTTAATCTACGAGGTTTTAAACTAATTTAAGGAACCATGCTGAACTGTGAATCAGAGTTTAGTAAATCATAAATAACAAAGAACAACCGAATCATTCCAGCCTGCCTATGAAAACATAACACATAGAAACTAAAGACGAAGTTCGCTTGTTCGTCTACATTAAAACTGAAATCAAGCAACAAGAAAACCAGTCTAGGTTAAATAACAAGTGGAAAGCTTCTCTCTCATAGAAGATAAACGTGAATCGCGAACAGGTCCACTTCACAAACATTACAACCGTCAGACAATGGACCAAAATCCTCCATCTCTCGAACAGGTTGTGCCTGATCGAGTTCGCCCCATTCAAAGCCTGGATTAATTAGCGGAATATGTAGAAGCAACAGAGAGGGTTATGTCAACATATCTGAATCCATCCTTATTTGCTTCCTCGTGCTTTTTTCTTCCAATTCTCTTTGACCCGTAAAAGTTTCGTTCATCGAACACAGCCGTTATAACTGGCTTTCCAGGCAAATCTTTGTTGATTGACAGATTACCAGTACTCGCCACGTAACAGCTATGGCCATTCGTATAAAGGCATCAACTACATGACAACACCGTGCTCTTATTTTTCGAACAACATTGGAAAACAACTGCATAGATTCTATACCAAATGCAAAAATACAGAAAGGGCACGTTATGTACCTGTAGAGTTCGTGATACATTTATTTGTAAATAACGACAAAGAGGAACCGGAGAAGAAATAGATTAAAAATTTATTTCAAACTACATCAGGTTCGTAGACTAAAACACAAATACGGCAATAAAAACCGTACTGGAATCATAAAAGTGCCAACTTACTTAAACTAGTTGATCATTTGATTTTAATAAAAAAAAAAAGATCACAAATACGCAACCATGATACCTTGATCTACAAAAAGCAAGATCATTTTGATTCATCAATGAAGCAAGGGAATTAAAAGGTAACGCATGGTCTGCCCACCTCTCTCTTCTGGTGTGCTTAATCTATTGGTTTCCCCAGAGTTCTGAAATAGTATAACCTTCTCTCTAATAAGCGACGGGCTCTAGTCTGCCTCCTTTAAGCTAAGGGCATTTTGCCGACAGGAATTCCAATATTATCTCCTATCGGTTGACAATAAAATAAGCTTAGGAGCCTTTAACTTAAAACAGATGATTCCTTGTACGCAAATGGATGAGAGAAATAATTTCCCATATATAATTTGGTTCATACAACATACAGCGTGTAACTAGGAAAAACAAAAAAATGTATAACCAAGTGATCTTCGAGGAACAAAGAATAAAAGGAATGTTACAGAAAACTTGTCTTAATACAATAGCAATGCAGATTGTAAGAAAAAAAAAACCATAATTCCATCCTTATCTTTGCTTTTTCTGAATAATTTTCAGCAGATTCTATCCAAATCTCAATCTGCAAAATATACTTCCGACCTATATGAAGCTAGAATTACTTGACAGATATGTTAAGCCAGTATTACAGTAAAAGCCACTTGCTCAGAGAGCTGAAACAATTGTTAGCAGTATTAACATGTGACTCGCTTCTTTAATATTTCAGCTCCTTCCCGTATGAGATACTGTGCGATGATCTTGGCCGTTTTCCACAGTATAAAGGACGCTGGGTTACACTATATGAGGCAATCTTATATCAGTTAAGCCATCCAGTTCTAATCCAGCTGTTGACTATTTTATTTGCGATGATTATTTTGATATCTTTACAATCATGATCTTGTCTTGGGCGGTTTATACGTTGGTACCCATTTCATAAACACCTTTTACGGTCGAGTGATGAATTTCATTCTATTTTAATCTTTTAATTAGTGATCAACTCTTTGAAGTGGTGCGGTTGATGATTCTGACGATCCTTCTTTTAAAAATAGTTTTTCGTTAATTGATGTATCTAATCATTTTCTTCTTTATTCCGTTGCTGGTGAGGATTTCTTGTTTTACAGACTGCAGCACAAGAGTTTCTTTATCATTTCGGTCCACTTAATTAATTTCTCTTGCATTAATTATGTTATCTTGACCATATCGTACTTGAAACAAGCTGATGGTACAATAACTTTGCATCTCATTGACGTTCCGATATGGGAAGTTTTATCTTTGTTTTCAGCGTATCTGTATTGGGATTCAGTGGGTCAACCCTGTTTATCTTGAGTTTAAAAGTCACTTACTTCTATAGATCAGAATTGTGTGAAGATGGCTAAGGCTGTTGCGTATTTAAATATTATCTGATAACTTGTGATTAGCATTTCTTAACTGCAGTAACCCTGTAATTTTCCCCACCATCCTGGAAAGCTAATAACGTAGAGAGAGAGAGAGAGAGAGAGAG
>NC_089792.1:17504420-17516920 GCF_040412425.1 Macrobrachium rosenbergii
AAATAGAACATGGGGAGGGAGGGAAGGGTGAGAAAGGTGGTGCAGTGCGGGTGGGTGATTTCTCAGATCAGTATTATGATTATGCTGGATTCATATATTTGCCACAGAGGCTGAACAGTAGCCACAAAGTATTGAATACCATTCGAAGATTTCAAAAGTGAAACCATTAAAACCACGTATGGACAGAGCAAACCTTTTAACTCCATAATTTGTTAAGAGCATTAAAAACTGCCACTAGTGTATTTGAGCATCTTCGAATACTTTATGAAAACAGTTATCGTCTCAGCAAAGGTAAAAAGAATGCGAATAAACGCAGGAAGAAATCTTCCACTTTATGCGTGACCAACAGAATCCAGCAGCATTTATATAGCTCTATGGCCTCCCATTACAGACGCCTTCTGGAATTTCGGGGATCCTCAGGTTCCATTGAAATCATTGGACAGGCAAGAATGGGGGCTGGGGATAAAGATATGTGAATTGAAGGCGACAAAGGAATCCGACCCTCAGTCGCTCTTGGCCCGCCTTGGAACCAACAGGCAGAAGCAGCGAATTAGGAGCATCACACAAGAGTATCTGATTTTTATGGTACACTGGAATTTCAGCAATACATTCCATGCGATTTCAAATAAAGGTCTTAGGTCTACTGTCGATTTAACAATGAAGGATTCTGAAAAATTCCTGCCGGTACACTGTTATTATGATTATTATAAAGAATATCTAGAACTGACAATGAAACATAAGTTTCTTTCGAGGAAATTTTAAAACCTCAACATGTTATTTCAGTAACTATTTAAACAGATGGTTTTACTGTATGCATTAATTTCCCAGGTAGCTAAAGTTTTATTCTTCAACGCATAAATAAAAGTACGGAAATCTCCCTCTCTCTCTCTCTCTCTCTCTCTGGTAACAAACGTAACTTCTAGTATTTTGAAATAAACACCCATTTTCTCCACAACACTGATGGATTTGAAGGCCTCTCAGTTGTGGCAAGGATACTTTCGATATTTGTACGTGACAAGAAATATGCGAAGGCTTCAGAGATTATATAACACAAAACATGGCAAATGAAAAAGAAATTCAACTTGCAAGATATCGGTCTTTAAGATTTTTCATACGAACTGTTGAACAGGTTTCAGAACAATAAATTTACTCTTACAATGATTTTTAAAGGACAAAAGCTTTCCAAAATAAGATTTTTTTCATTAACTTATTTTCCTATCAGTGAGGTTCAGTGAATCTCATCTTCCCAGACGATAAGCGTAAATAATTAAAAAGAGCATTGAAAGCAAAGAAAAGGGTGTAAAGTAATCAAAATCCAAGCGAGAACAGAGTACAAATATGGAATCAATAAATGATTTCAAAGATGGTAATAGAACCGTTAATTATAGGCTACTGATGCCAAATAATAGTAAAAGTAATGATACTAATTTAACGACCACCAGAAAACAAAACATCAGTAACATTCCTACACCAAGTTTGCTGATACACGAGTCATGGAATGCGAACAGGTATCCTAAGTATAATTATGCAAAGGTTAACTTACTAGAGTATTTGCTTTCAGACGGGCTGAAATGGCTTTTATTTGTTACTAGGTACAACGTGGAGAGTGACCTTGACACATGAATGAATAAAAAGAGCCCTATTTAACGTTATTCAAATTAGTATTCTTTTAAAACTTAATATATGAAGTCAGTTGTCAACCTAAATGAATAACAATCAAATGCCATAAAATAAAGGAAAGAACGTTTATCCAGTAAGATGAACATAGATGCCATTTTTATATATTATCAAATCTACATTCACCATTCTATTTTATCATTTACTCTGCATTGTTGTTTTTCTTCTTCTATGGACAGCTTGAAATATCTCTATTCATTCATTTACGGAAATACTAGAAAATAAAAAAAAACTTTATCTGAATATTCTGAAGCTTTCTCTCTCTCTCTCTCTCTCTCTCTCTCTCTCATCTCAAGAGATTCTCAGTTAAAAGCTGAAGGTTACACACACCTGGGTTTTCTGTTGTCCCCTCAATGATTATGTCCTTGTTTACCCTATGACAACAACAACAATGTCAGAATCTTCTTTCGTTGTTCTTTCCCATGGAACTTTTCCCCTATCTATGGGCATCTCGGCTGAGAGAGAGAGAGGAGAGAGAGAGAGAGAGAGAGAGAGAGAGAGAGAGGCAGAGAGAGAGAGAGAGGAGAGAGAGAGAGAGAATTATTACATATTATTTTCAGAGGATGAACCCTATTCATATGGAACAAGCTCCACAAGGGCCACTGACTTGAAATTCAAGCTTAAAAAGAATATGATATTTCATTTGACAGATGTAACAGAAGGTAATACGAATGCAGGAAGGTCACTTACTGTGTGAGAGTGTGAGAGAGAGAGAGAGAGAGAGAGAGAGAGAGAGAGAGAGAGAGAGAGAGAGAGAGAGAGAGAGATAGAGAGAGAATTTAAATTTGGTCCCAGAACAGGATATCAGTCTTTCTTTCCTTATATATAACGTTTTAATCGCAAAAAAATATTTAGATTATACATTATGTATACAAACGAGACCGACTGAACATATAATCAAAACTTAATCCGTACGATAAGACCACTAAAAAGAAAAACCACAAAATATTTGAAGTATCAGATGAAATCACAAGGGAAGTAACTCTGAGAATTTACGGGTTCAACTCGCCAACGCAAACACCGTAAGATGGCAGCGGACAAATCAAGGCATGGTGATCTGCCTTGGTCCCAGAAACTACCTCGTCCTGCGTCTTCCATCATGGTCTTCCGACCAGCGCCCTACCTCCCACATTCCTTACCTGTGACTGCATCGCCTCAAGATACGGCGGAACCCCGATAGAAGAAATAACAATCTAACATCAAGCAGCGATCTTTGTGAACGCCCTTCATCTATGCATTATAGTTTTGATCTAAGATTTTTCTCCTCTCAGCGCCCAAAAATCATTTGAACAGCAAAGAGTTTCGACCTGCATTACTGACCACACACTGAGGCGTACGAAAATCAGTTGGATATCGCTGGGACGTACCTGTTTCAGGTGGTGAACCTGTTTCCCAAGGTCTAAAGTATTCTTTAGACCTTGCTGTTGTTCCTTTCCCATCGATGCACATAAGGACGTCAATACTCGCCAACGGTGAGGGTGGCAAACGGCTTCTCCGGTAATACACCCTTACTTCTAACTGTCTTTCAAAATGCTTATAGAACATAAGCGCGTTATTTATTACTATACACACACACACATATAGATTATATATATATATATATATATATATATATATATATATATATATATATATACACACACCTATATGCATTTCTTACTCTTGTACATGCAATGATTTGTGAATTTGGGGTATCATATACCAAAATTAATACAGGATAACCATTTGTTTACTCTCCATGCAGCCATTACATCCCTGAACACTAGTAAATGTGTAAAGGAGGTAAACGAGAACTGAACTGGTATGGTGTAACATTATTCTTTGCCGTACCGCCGGTTATGTACATAAATCTAAATCAACCAATCTTCACTGTGATAGCTCAATACTAAGTATGGGCACATGCTATATATACAGTACCTATGGTAGTTTTAAATATTACATGACATAAGTATGGGCACATGCTTTATACATACATATGGTAGTTTTAAATATTACATGACATTTTACATTTAAAGAGTCATCAATTGCCCATTAATATCCATTCACATTGTCAGGGGATAATTTGCACTGAAAATTATAATAACAAATCTACTCGACTGGGATTCCATGCCATTTTCCATCCACCATGAAAAACTTTATTTAGGTGGCAAATATGAACGTACGATAGCTGGTTATGGACGTTGTCCATGACATTATAAACTTTCAAATGACAGAGACATGCATTCACACCTTAAACAATGAAGCTATCATGGTGGACGAGACCTATTCGATCTTGGTTAAAAACCGAAATTCTCTGCAATGCGTACAAGAAAGGCGAAATCTTGCCTCTCTAATGGATGACAGCATTTAGTCAACTGATACCCATATACCAATCCTAAACGGCATGAGTTCGAATCTCGGTCAGGGTAGGTGCACTTAGACCTACACGCACACATACACATACGCATATACATACATACATACATATATATATATATATATATATATATATATATATATATATATATATATATACATATATATACAGCTGTGAACATGCAGAATAAAGTGGTGAACAATCTTCTGTTAGTTTGTTCTGCATGCCAAGTAGTCAGGCCAGTCTTGAGTCGGAAACGGACAGGCGAACAAATGAGGAACTGATTCAGTGTGATTAATAACAAAAGCAACAGGAGTCTAAATAACTTTTAAAAACTGTGAATTCTAGTACATATTATCTTCTAATTTCAAACGTATTCTACACTTTTCCAAACTGTACTAGTACGAAACAATAAAGCTTATGAATGAATTAACAGTTTTAGAAAATGGAATCACTAAGAAAAACCTATGTGGTAGAAAAACCAGCTTATGACGGAATCATTTTAGCTGAAACCTTGCATAATCAACGAGGCTGTTCTGCAAAATATGTAATGGGAGAACGAAGACTGATGATTGTGAACTGAAAATCATAGCTAAGGTACCAAAGTGACTCAAGACTTTCCATAACATTGGTATGTGACGCTGTCGAACGCCTCCGCTTAATAATAATTAAAAGAAAACCATCGGAGAGTTTTTTAAATTCCATATTGCGCAATGCGTAGTTACAAAATATATTAATATACACATGTATATGATGCAAACGATATGTACTTATTTTTATACTTGATCAAAATTTATACATTATCATAAACCGATGAATATAAAAAACAAGCTGTGATGCAAGAATGGTTAATGAACACGCAAATGCAAAATAATGATCTTTCCTCAAAAGCAAGTTCTCCATTCCTTTAGCATTCATCTTTGGATAAAATTAGCTCAAAATCAACACTCCACCGTACATTCTTAACCTATGTTCAGGCCTCCTTTGTAACACCACGCAGTCACACAAAGATGCCTAAACAAGAAAAATTTACACGTGTCAAACAGGTCTCCAGTAATTGTCTAGATAACAAATTCTGGTCACGGACATAAACTCCAGACAGCGCGTGTTACTTTTATTTAATTTTTTCTCCAGAAACCTACAAATTAAAGCATATTCAGATCTTTCATTTCTATAAACCACTTGCCAGCTTGCGATGTTGAGCGCAACTCAAGAAAGGGATTAAATCCTCCATTAAAAAAGCAACATTAGCATTAGTGACGCCAAAGCACAGGGCAGTTAATCATGTCAGTCGAAATCACAGAGAACGTGTTCTGAGAAGGAAGAGCCATCTTAAGTGAAAGAGAAAGCAGCACGAGATGTGCAGACACGAGAAATGAAAATTCTAGATATACATCAGCCGTAGTTATCTACATTTTCAGAGTAATAAATAGCAAAGGAAGAACAATACCAATAATAATATTAGTACATCTTGATCCATCACCGGGCTTTAATGTTCATCCACGAAAAAATCATGATTACATAAAATATATCCAACATAGTATTAATATTCATGTCAGTACCAAAATTAGGCACTCACTGAGTACCTATACTGAAAAAGAAACAAGCAATCTGTAACTGATGTCTACCAAAGAGCAAGAGTCTTTGTTGGTAAAAATCCAGCCTAAACTAGCAACAACAGCAAAATGTGGCAAAACGGCGATTCAAAAGGACCGTTTTGCCAGCCAACCTTTTAACGACAAAAGCAGAAAAAGTTCTTATTACATTACACAATCAGAAAAGCCCATGGGAATTTGGGTAGGTCCCGAACCTAACACGGGCTAAACAACCGAAGACTAAGGAATGCTTCAAAAACATTCAAGTTTAACATTTTCTCTTTCATTATCACTTAACATCCACAGTGCACTGCATAAAGAAGAGCTTGCTCAAGAAACCTACCTACATTACTGCTTGTCTTCCAAGGACAATTCAAGTCCTTCCCAATCTTTGCATGCATACTGCCCTTTCTTGCTTTATTCTGGCTCATCTCTTCTCTCATCCTACTATTACCCAATACATATACTTCCAAAAATGCTTATATAAATCAACTGCTTCCCCTCTTCTACTACCCCTATGAACTATTCCATCTTCCTGGTTAGCACATACTCTTAGGCAAGCAGATTAAAGACACGATTTATGATTTTCTGACAAGGAAGAGAGAGAGAGAGAGAGAGAGAGAGAGAGAGAGAGAGAGAGAGAGAGAGATAAAATAAAGTTGCGACCCATTAAATATTCATGAGAGGAAAGCTTTAGCCTAACCGATATCAAAACCCGTGCTATTCGTTCTGATTACAGTATCACTAGGGATGAAAAAGAAACTGTATAATTTAGTATATTTCCCAGAGATCCCCAGGTGGATCACTATTACCCAACGTGCGACTTCTATAGTCTAATAATTTACGCTTATGCTAGTTTAGTGATGATAAGGAAATTTAATCCAGGCAAGTGCCCTTCAATATTTTACAGCCAGGCGCATATAGAAAAGAAGTGGTACTGCTGTAATTTTTTTTTTTGTCCTATTTTATTTCACTGTAACTTATAAATATAGTCTTAGGGATCCTGACCATCAGAAAACACTGACTTTTTCATTCTTTCAAGAAACTGTATTCTATTAAGTGGAAGGGCCTTCTACATGAACACTGACAATGAGTCTTTAGATCTGATGTGTCAACGTGACTGAAGTACACATGATACATCAAAAACAGAGCACACATAAGATTAATGTAGGTAAAATGCTGTGGCTCGTTGTCATAACCACCTCGGCGAGAAAAACTGACTGGAGATGTGAATTGGAATTCCGGTTTTAGTCTCCTGTGTCCCTGCTAACGAAGGTGAGAAATGCTAAACAGCGAACAAAAAGTTTACTGATCCATTGAAAAGAAACAAAGGCAAACCGTGTCGAAAGTTAGCCAAGCTGTTTGCACTGTATACTCTTGATACTGACAGCTCTCTCGGAAGCCAGAGTATAGGGCGTTATTACGAAATCAATTTTACGCGTCGTGGATGAACATGCATTCAGACTGTGAAACTGACGAACCTTTCATGTTTCGGTGTTGTTGTGATGACAGTTCCAAGAATTAAATCAATCAGTCTTCCATTCCCCAAACTCTGATATTCAAAGACGTGTCTACAAATTTCTAATTTATTTGGTCGATGTAATTCTTGTAAATGTTTTGTTCACACAAACACGATAGCGTTTTGTTAAATTCCTTCGAGCAAAGCAACAGCAAAATGACACACTTCCAAGAAAATTTCAAAAGCAAAATCTGGTCCCACCTCTGTTAGTTTGAGCTGTGAATTATGCAACTCGTAGGTGATGGATGGCGTCTATAATACCTGGCCTATGGCGGAAGGGGTCATTGGAAAATGACAGATCCTGAATAAAAGGGAAAATTTAATTATTTCTGTGGAATCATTAAAGTAAGTAATCAACAACTTGTGTACGTTATTTTCACGGATCCATCATACTGTAATGGGCATAAATGGAATCTTTGATAACGAATATTTTAAAACATAGCTATTCAGCATTCAAACTCAAGCCATTTTTTCACCAAGTTTTGTGAAATTTGTTTTGATGTAGAAAAATTAAAGCGCCAAAAAACTGCTAAACACTGTTAGTTTTTCGTAATCCTGAATCTAGAAAGTGCGTTTTTTTTACTTTAGACGTGAAAATTAAACAGATCTTCTTTATTAAGTATGACAAAGTAAATATATATATACATTATATATATGTATATATATATATATATATATATATATATATATATATATATATATATATATATATATATATATATAGACAAAATCTACGAAAAAAGAACAACGAGTGCTACAAGGCCTTTCGACGTTAGTCCCTTTACTCTTAACTAAGTAAAGGACTCAACGCAAAAAGGCACTGCAGCACTCCGTTGTTTCCTCAGGATTTTGTCTATTTCATATAATCATCACGGCTCCATATTGTAGTGATTCAGTTATACACACACACATTTTTATATATACATATCTCAAACTCAGTGCAAATTTCAGTGGCCATTTAATCCCTTTTTTATTTATTGAGGTTCAATTTTTTTTTAGACTGCGTAGATTTGTTGGGACCGGCCCCGCTTACAGCTGAGCTGCGGTGTATTTTTTTCACAGTCTATATATTACGGCATAAAATGAGTAGCCTAATTCAAAGAAAATTAAAGTTTTCGTTTCTATAACCCTCAAAAGTTCCCCTAAGGGCAAATCGAATAACTTCGCCTTTGTTGATCTTTCATTTTTAACACCTGGCCTTAGTTGATTAATCACTTTTTCTGTATCGCGCAGCATAACCCAAACCTCAAAGCTCGTTACTTCCATCTCGTTTAACATTTAGTTAACGATCTGATCGTTCACGAAGACAGATTATAAAAATAAAAGATAAAACCGAGAGACAAAGCCTTTGCTGATTATATCTGGTATACATGACTGCCGTCATGAGTAAATAAACCTAACCCCGTTTAACAAAGCATTACGCTTTCGTTCTGCGCTAAGCAACTTTCGCGACAACCTTGCATATGTTCTCTAGATTTAGTAGATCTGCGGGAGAGATTCACTTCGGGAGAGAAGGCCTGTACCTCATTCACATGACAAGGCCTCTGAATACTTTTTCGACTCTCACACGCAGGACAAAGTCCACCTGAGCCACGCACACACGGTTTTTGTTCAGAAGCAATGCTACATTCTCTCAAGAGCGTTTGGCCTTGAAAAAACCTCGTGAGTTTCGGAGACAAACCTTATAAACCACACAGGCAGACCGAAAGTTCCGAATTATATCAGTGCCCCTAGAAAAACACACGTCCCAGTCCAGCTTTCATTGGTCCAAAATTTGACCATATTCCCTGAGTTCACTCCGGAAAACAAATTCCGCCTATTCAATTTATTTTCCCCTAAACTGAACGCTCGTAAAATACACAGTTTGAGTTATCATTACTGCTTTCAACAACTGTAAATATTCTTAAGCTGCCTCTGCAATTGGGCTCCAGTAGGATATTTTCTTGTCAGTTAACCTACGCGTACATCGAGTTTGTTAGCAGAATACCCCAAACAGACAAACGGAATCATATGATGATGAGTGAAACATTCATTAGCTGAAGCCCGTACTTTTGGACATTAATGAAACAATGACGATTTATCGCCACAGAGACCACTTCTGTAACTCCACGCCTACCTTAGCCTAACCGCTCTAACCTTGCAAAACAAGGTGTCCGGTGCAATGAGTTACCCTCAACAACAAAGTCTAACGGAGGGTGTCTCCTCGACGTGTAAGATTTCTTGATCCCGACGACCAACCGGTTCTCATTTACACCGTCATTAATAGGAACGTGTGCTCCTAAAGGTTGGCAGTGGAGGTGGTGCGCCCCTTTGCTAAATGAAATAGAAATGTGATGAAACCAACATCAATTTTCCCACTGTAGCAACACAATTTCTCTTTGCTTTCACGGACTGCTCCGGTGAGGCTACACTGCTTAGCAATGCATAATCAGGTGTATGTGACCATTTATCTTTCATGTCTTTTTTTTCTGTCTCATAAAACTATCTTATGCTAATTTAATGATAGGAAAATATCACTTGTCTCTTTGCTTAAGTAAGTGTAACGAAACGCCGTAAACTATTATGCCACAGCCGATGCTTAATTGTAGTTTGTAGCGAAAATTTCCAACAGTATATTGCAATCTATTTAAAAGACTTCTAAAATTAGCAGCAATGAATAGTGTAAATATGGTACATGTAGCCGTTCGTCGGTGACTACTGTATTTCCAATCAAGATCATACTATTGTGTAAAAATACCCATCTGTCATATTTCTATCAAGCCAAAGATTATTAATGCATTATCATTTCTAAATGCATTACGGGAGACCCCTATAACATCCGATTAGAATTTTTTTTTTTTTTTCAGGACTCTCAAAAGTAGTCTTGATTTTTGCAAAGAATTTACCAAAACTGGGCCGAGAAACTCCACACAAAAATTATTAAATTTTGAAGCAATGAAAATGACTTTTCGAGAAAATTGACCATCTAGATATCAAAAAAGGGCCAAGGTCCTTAGGAGAGGTTAGCGATCTACGAACGTTCTAGTAGCTACAAAACATAAATATCCCAGGTACACATCAGACGTAAATGAACATAACGTGTCAAAACTTACACCGAATGTATATACGAATATGAATATGTACAGTATATATACAATGTGCATCTCTACAAAACCACATCTGCATCCACTCTGTTCAACCAACTTCTTGGTCTTTCTAAATGTTTTGTTTAAACATACAAAGTATCAACCCGGCAGACACAAACCCAAAATCATTCCCAATAACACTTGAATACTTTATAAGACAATTGAGAGCTACTAGCTTTCAAGCGCCAAAAACAAACCCCTCGGCAGAGGTAGTGGTTACACAGAGGCATCGTGCCACTCAGTTACAATCATAAGTCTTCTATACCAAAAGCAAATCAAGATTTAGGGTTTTGAGTTGTCTATCTTTCACAGCTAAGCCAACGAATCTAAAATAGAAAAAAACAAGATTTATTGGGCTTATTTCATTAGGCTTATTATTCAAGGTTAAAGCTACCTGAGTATTCAGACAAACACGGCCATTCTCTCTCTCTCTCTCTCTCTCTCTCTCTCTCTCTCTCTCTCTCTGTTTTCCAATATCATGGTCTACAAAGTAACTGATAGAGGCATTTTTATACTGGAAGATTAAAACACCAATCAATCACGTTTTTATCCTTCTTAGCCATGGATCTTAACTAAGTTTAGTTGCTGCCATCATAAAGTTGCTTATATACAGCACCTGAGCTATTTTGGCCAGCTGCCTTTCGACACAAGTACACAAGACTGATTATTTTAGCAAAGCTTTCAGAGCGTGCTGAAGCTGACCACATTTCCTTTAATTAGCATATATGGCAACCCAAGTATTTACAGCTGCGTGAGAAGCTGGATAAGTACTTAAACAGATCAATTAAATTACTGCATATACCTATGGAGGGCCGTTGCAGTGAAAAGTTATGCAGATTAAACCTGGTCTGAACAACTAGTTACTGAGTTAGAAGACCTACAGTTTAAGTAAAACAGTAAACTAAGATGGATGTATATAAAATTAGTAAAAACAGGAAAAAGGTCACCAAACCTCTAACAGGAGTCATGACTTAGCCATCTTACAGGAGGCATGATGCCGTTGATTACAAAAAAAAAAAATATTAAAGAAACTAAAATCTGAATAATGCAGAGGCTGATGATGTACACGGCCTAATGCCATGACTAAAAATAAAACTTAAATATTTGGAAGCAGATTTAACAATTTGAACGTGATCTCAAAGGTGATATTAGGATGGGAGGGAGACAGAAGTATGTATAAAACCGCTCCTTCAAAGCAACGAATTTCACGGGGCTCCCCATTCAGACAAGCGATCACTGAAAAGAATGGAAATCTCTGCTGCACAATAACAACTGTGAGCACGCCTGCGTATAAAGCTAATGGCAACCTCCAGAGGGGTGCAAATACTTAAGTTAATGGTCGGCATGCCATCATTGTTATGGCAACTCTGGTCCAGCATAAAAAGAAAAAATGCACCAATGCCTGCGTACAATATAATGGCTGGCAATAGGGCCGTCTTGGTACAGATAACTGAGAGGTGCGTTCCAGATATGTCAAATAAAGAGTGTTGTCGCTATAGTATACCAGTCGAGGTTAAGCTTGCGGTTTGATCAATAGGTAATTTGTAAATGACAATTCAATGTTGAGGGATGCAAAGACTTGTCATTTACCAACGTATCTGTTGTTATCGATAACAGGTACGTTGGTCAATGACAACTCACGTCGAGGGAAGCAATGAGTTATCATTTACTAACGTACCTGTTGATCAAAACATTAAACTTATCCTCGACTGTTATACTGAACTGGAAAAGTCGATGGTCCAGAATTTGCTAAGGAATGGATGCTATATTATCTGGCATAATATGGTGACATATTTTGGTTCAACCTCTTTTGCCCAATGGTATAAGTCGGGGACTGGAATCTGGCTGATTATGGGTTACCAGGTTTATGGTTTTCATATTTCCATCCTGGAGGATGGTGCCTAGTTTACAGAGGTATTCATCCATATGTATGAGGACAAATGCAGCCATTATTGTACCTGAGAAGGCATAATAATGACTGAAAAAGTAAGACATATGCAAGATAATGTGATTAGAGCTTATGTGAATTCAGGGCAAGGAAGAGGAGTATAGATTAAGCTTTTATTTATGAAATTGTTGTAATGAAAAGTCTGAGGCTAAAGGAAAAAATGTGTCTGAGGCAAAATGACTCAACAAAGCTAATATTATTAATAAAATCGTGGTTTGAAGTCTGTGCTTGGAGCGGTTAAGTTTTATGATGAAACCAAAGTGCGTATGGCAATATGCAA
>NC_089792.1:17521920-17531920 GCF_040412425.1 Macrobrachium rosenbergii
TTTTCCTGTTTGTATTACTGACAATGAGAGGTGAACCCCACCTAATCTCTGCAAGCTGCCGTTCACCCTCAGAACTCAATTGATACCCGTCTAACAAAGGCTCTACAGACCAGAGACAGCTATCGTAGTTTTTGAGATACAGAGATAAGAACTAAGAAAAATTTTAGCTTATATTCGTCAAAAATAAAAACCTTTGGAAGATTAATCACTAACCCTTAGCTATCTACCGACCGGGTTTCATTAAATAATAAAAATCGAATTTTTGTTTTGACCTACAGCCTTAAAAACAGCCAAGATAAAAAAAAATATTTTGAGGGGAAAAATATTCATAAGCTCCAGGGTTTATTACAATCAGAAAAAATAAAAAGTTACTCGACCTGACCCACAACCTTGAAATTAGGGTCAAGGTTTAATATATCAGGAGAAAAATAATCAATCCCAAGAGACTTATTTAAAATGTATTTAAATCTCAGCTTTTATCAAAATCAAAGCGAAAAATAAAATAATGACGATTAAAATGACAAGTAATCTTCATGTAATCTCTGAGCTCAAGTGGGGCTTCTGTAACAGACTTCTGAACTACAGCTTCTTGAGCAGCACCTGGCAACGCTTTCCACTATCTGTGGGAGCACCACAAAGAGCCACAAAAAGTTTTCTCCTAGACCTGGTGGAGGAATGGCTCTTCTTTGGAGTGAGCTCTGTCCCAACAGCTGCTCCCTCGACATGCTCTGGCCCCACTGTCCTGCTCTGGCTGAACCTGCCACCCTTGCTCTTTCTGGAGGAGCGTTCCTATGGTGCTGTCCTGAGGCGGGGTCGGAGACGGAGGAGATGCAAGATGACCTAAGAGGCTACCGAAGATCTGTCTCTCCGCCGTTCTCTGAGGCTACAGAGAACGTCCCCTCCCAGATGCTGGTACTGGAAAGGGGAGAAGAGCGGGTCACCAAATCTGAGCAGGAACGCTTCCTGTTCCTTGATGTGGAATCTTTCCTTTGATGTCACACACCTAAAGAGAGGGTAAACATGGAAAAGACGTTACTTGCTGTGGTCCCATGTGTCAGCGCTTAGGATGATGATGGGTTGGGGACAGTCTCCCAATTGATTGCCCCTTTTGCCAAGAATTTAGGACCTTCTGACTGTCTCACCTGGCAAGTTTTGGTGGATGCTGACAGTGGAACGACAGTATTGTTGATGGAGGGTGGGGGCTTGGCAAGGAAGGAATCACTGGAGGGACAGGCAAAGAACTCGTCATTTCCCCTTGAAGAAGTATTGCCCTTCTTACACCTCTTCTCATTTAAGGCCCATTTAAATTCCCTGCCATCCCTCACACACCTGACACATGTGGCGCCCTCGAACACCTCCTCCCCAACACAAAATACACACTGAGCGTAGATCTACCACTATCAGGGACATAAATTTACTTCACAGTTGCCTTTGCTGGTCACAACGCCTGAATCTCGTGCTTCTTTTCCACACAGAAGCCATATTATCAGAAACAGGGGCTCGCACACTTGTGAGGCACACACAAAGCAATACACAGACAAAGAGGGCTGCCATATGGTTGCACACCCCAGATCCCAGACAAAGAAAGTACACTAACATGTCCTCTCACCCCAAGATCTCACAAATTTCTGCAAAACCCACAATCACTTGGCTACTGGAGGTGTTATGCATAAAAGGGTAAGTATATATAGTGGAAGACACTGAATATCACTCACACAATGAGAAAAACTAGCATCAAAAACAGAACACGCGCAGCAACCGGGCACACAGCTGCGAACACAGGATTTGGAGCTAGAAAACTTCATTATGGAAGTGTAGGCTAGTATTCTGTCAGAACAAATGCATATCACATAGTGTAACATACCATTATATCCCATGAAATGGTTATCTTTTCGCTCTCTTAACATGCTTTCTTATCAGAGAAAATGACGTGGTAGTTAGCTCTCGTTGCTCTTACAGGATGTGCTGTTCTTTACTTCCTTTACAGCTAGCTCAATTGTAGCTTTTCTATAAGACTTCTCTACTTCCTTAAAAATTCTGGGCATTTTACTGATCACTGTGAAATTCTTATGCAGGTTACGCAATGCCATCTATCTGCGGTGTGATCCATGTGATTCTTTCTTATCCAAAATTGAGCTTACCTAAATGAATGAGGGTAAAAAAAGGTTCTTCTGAGGTACTTAAAACTTTTGCATTCTTTTTTTATAATTTTAGTAAAACCCAACAAAGCTTATTCACATTAGCAAAACTCCATAATGGACATATAATATTTATTGTGCTTTGGTAATCAAAATAGATGATAGAAAATAATAATTTGCAAGAAAGGTCAACATGGTATGATTTGTCACTCCACGTGCCATCATATTTTTCTCCCCTCATTTTATTAACATTTCAAGTGACACTGCTACAACTACTTTACCATAGAAATTTGTGCTTTATGAGAAACTAAAAAGGCTAAATCTTACCAGTAAAGGGCATCACAGCAAAACATTCTAAGTTAAGTATGAGGTATAAATTAAGATCCAAGTCATAATGTAGCAAATTCATCTGCTTAAAAGCGTGTATAATTCGTATTTGTCAAGATTACTGGCATGAGTAGACCAAGAATGGAAGATATATTGCAGCGGATTGGCCTTAATACCCAACAATCGTGAAAGTGCATTAAAAGTGAATGGTGCCTTCATTTGTAGGATGAGTTACTTGTTTAGGAGTTTGAAGCAACCAACGCGGTAGAAGTTTTCGATTTAACAGGGCAACACAAAGCAGAAACTAGAAGAACGAGACTAGAGTCACGCCATTTGTGCCAAGGTCAAAGAATACCTTAGACCTTGGCACAAAGGTGGCAGTGACTATAGTCTCGTTCCTTTTTCTCTGCAGCCATCCCTTGTTAAAAGTAAATTACTCAGTGCTGGTACATATATCTTTCTTTCTTTCTTTAAATCTTCTGCCGAAACCCCTTATGATAGTTTGTCAGTTTGAAAAACGGAACTTTTATGCTTTCAAATTGCTACAATCAGGTATTTCTCGTGATGTCTGGGAAACTGACATTTTATAGCCTCTCCCCTAAACGCATCTGGAAAGAAATGCTTTAAAAATGAAAAACTTAAAAAATAAAGATAAACATAGTCTAAAATATTCGACATCTTATGCGAATCTGGGTCCTCTCTTCTTTACTGTAGGTCTTCGTTTAGTGAACTTCATTCCTTGTTGTGCTCTCTCTCTCTCTCTCTCTCTCTCTCTCTCTCTCTCTCTCTCTCTCTCTCCCCCAAATACCACCGACACACACACACACAAACACTCCTTCTCTCTCTCTCTCTCTCTCTCTCCCCAAAATACCAACACACGCAACACACACCATCTCTCACTCCACCAAAACACCGACACACACACACACACACACTCTCTCTCCACCAAATTACTGACACACACACAAACGCACAAACGCACTCTCTCCCTCCACCAAAAATACCAACACATACACACACAAACGCACTCTCTCTCCTCTCTCTCTCCTCCACCAAAATAGTGACACACACACACACACACACACACACTCAAACACACCCCTCTCTCTCTCTCCTCTCTCCACACAATACTGGACACACACAAACACTCTCTTCTTTCTCTTTCACCACTCAAAATACTGACACACACACACGCACAAACACAATCTCTCTCTCCACTAAAACATCGACACACAAACACACACTCTCTTTCTCCCCCAAAATACCGACACACACACAAACAAACTCTCACTGCCCCAAAAAACCGACACACACAAACACGCACTCTCTTCCCCAAAATACCAAAACACGCTCTCTCTCTCTCTCTCTCTCTCTCCAAAATACCAAAATACTGACACACACACATTAACACACTCTCTCTTCCCCAAAATACTGACACACACATACAAACAAACACTCTCTCTCTCTCTATTTCCAAAAATAGCGACACACACACACACACACAAACTCTCTCTCTCTCTCTCTCTCTCGAAATATACCGACACACGCACAAACAAACAATCTCTCTCTCTCTCTCCAAAAATACCGACTCACATACAAACACAAACTGTCTCTCTCCCCTCTCTCAAAATACCAACACACACTCCCTCTCCCCAAAATACCGACACACACACACAAAACTTTCTCTCCAAAATACCCACACACACACACTCTCTCTCTCTCTCTCTCTCTCTCTCTCTCTCTCTCTCTCGAACGAACGAAATAGAATACATTATATCTAAAACTTGATGCATAATTTCATTGCTATTTGCGTGTGTACATTCGTCAAGGTGTGCATACGGTATTCTTTAGTTAACAGTTACTTCAAAATAATAAAATGTTAGGGAACCGTTTGTAGAGGGCTTGTCACAATAAAAGGAAGAAAACTGTATTTAAATAAGAATTCCTTGACCGGCAGCTTTGCATTCACGAAGATTCGATAGAAGTATGCTAGGTTAGCCTTAGATTTATTAGTAAGAACTATTAAAGATATAATTGTTATAACTATCCATACAATATTGTAAACCGTAAGAAATGTTAGCATGAAAAGCTTCAACTTGATAAAACATAAAAAGGAAATTTCACAGTAATCTAAAGGAAAATCAAACAGCCTAACTCATTTTACTGACCATATCACGTGAACGGTCTTGTTCGTCATAAGCATTGCTATTTGTTTTCTTATTTCTAAGAACCCTGCACTGACATCACGATGACATAACTTATGTGAATTTTTCAGCAAACAGCAGAAAATCCTGAGGAAAAAGCACAATAATCCGAACGCCCAAAAAAACAAAATACGTTAGGACGGCTGAGATATAATCCCCCAAGGCAAAACAATCCCTTGGATGAAGAGTGGCACCCTTAGGTACCCTGTACTCACCCATCACAACCTTCAAAGCGAAAAAGGTCATATGTAGGGACGGATTATGACAGACCTTCTATCAAAGGGATTTAAAAGATGGGTAAACTAGCTGAAGGGAACAATGGCTCGAGCTGCACCCATGATTCACACAGCATAAAAATCCAAAACAAGGAATTTATGTTGGGTTTAGCTTATCCGATATACAGTACTTCTCAGTAATTTAAGGCAGATCTCAGCATATGGGGGTTTGGCTTGGTACAGAACAAACAAAGCTATTATTAGAAGCCCAGGATTAATCCTGATGGAAGACAAAACTGGAAATTGCTGGATTTTTTCCTGAACTATTCTTTTCCTCTGTACCTACCGAAAACGGCTCTCAGGTGTCTTGCTTGACTAAAAGGCGTTCCGAGCCTTCACCCTGAGTAAGTCATTACCAAGTCTGGTCAATGCTAATCCCCTTTCAGAAATTGGATTGCCTCTAAGGGTTAACGAATCCTTACTAAAGTTTTCGATATACTGCGGTAAAAAACGTAAAATTATCCTTTACTTTGAACGGCAGTACATGTACGCTTAAAGTTCCACGTGTCAAATTAAACTCAAAATACAGATTCTTCATATTATATATATATATATATATATATATATATATATATATATATATATATATATATATATATATATATATATATATATATACATATATATCGTAGTTGTTATACATAAGCACCAACTACTGCTGTAAAGTACATTAGTTTTTGTATATTACGGGTTCGCAAAAATGTCCACTACTGAAAGCTTACAGGTCCATGTGTGTAAAAGTAAAATTCCAAACAATAACTCTTTACATACACACATCTACATATATATATATATATATATATATATATATATATATATATATATATATATATATATATATATATATATATATTATTATATATGTGTGTGTTTAATATAATATAATATATATATATATACATATACATACACGTATATTACACACATATATATATAACTATATATATACATTATTATTGTGATATATTATATATTCAAAGATAACAGCACGTAAGAGGCATGATTATGATTGAACTCAAATATTTAACAGTAGAGTGCTTCCAACAAAAATTAAAACAAAGAAGCCTGCTTATCCAAAACAAGCAGTTAGCATAGTTGTAAAAGATGAACATGCCTATTTGTTTATTTTTTGATAAGAACACTCTATTACTGTAAATATTTGAGCCTTGACATATCGCAGTTCTCTTACGTGGTATTACCTTTGTTTATCTAATATATCTATATGTATACAGTATATAGTGTATATGTGTGTGTAATATGTGTATATGTATGTGTACATATATGTATACATGCGTGTACACACATTTATGTATACATACATAAATTCATATTAGCTGTTATGAATCTGGATGACTAGGTAAAATCTACGTACATCTTCCTATATACTGTGCGCACTAAACCATCTTTACATATCCTGTCAGGCATTTTTCATGGAAAACCTCATAATTTGCCAAAACAAGATACAAGCAGTTAGAATCCGAGGTCGCCTGAGAAGCATCTTCACGTTTATTTTCAATAAAACTGCTACTTTGAAGCAAGGACTTGCTTGACGTCACAAACATACATAATAATACGCATCCTCGTCACTATTATTTTTGTTGTTATTGCTCATTTTATTTTCTATAAGTGAACGTTACTGTTCTCAGATAACGCCAACCTTATGCCAGCAAGGTCTGACCCGCAGACTGAAACTATACTATGTTGCATTTTATAGTTCTCATGGTACAACCCAGAGAGTCCCCTCATGAGCAGAAAACGGCGCTCACCCAACGGCTGGGTAAAAAAAGCAGGTACCATGCCCAGCACAGTGACAAAAACGTTCCGCTTCATCGACAGGGCGTTACCTAACGGTAACAGAAACGATTCATACTGAAACTCTAAGGTCAAGAGAGGACTCACATCAACGTCCCTGTCCTTTGTCATTCATTTCTTGTCAGGTGAATTTTATTATCAAGGAGGTGTTATACGATTCTGTTTCCTAAGGCACTGGAATATGTGCCAGGTCTATTCCCCTACGCATATTTCATGATCACAGAAATTATATGCCAATGGTGTCCTACACTCACATCTATCACCCATCCTGATTTAAACAAAGCCTGAAAATAATAGTATATATATATATATATATATATATATATATATATATATATATATACATATATACATACATACATACACACAAAGTAATTCTTTCAACACTAGTACGCTAAGAATGCAATATAAAAATACCAATGCAATCTGAACGCTGAGCGAGACATTTTGAAACGCGGGTTAGAGAGTTCCTTCAAGATGTAAACTTCGGTAACTGGAGACTTTAGTTTTGTCAGAAGAGCGACAAGACCGGACGAGGGAGAATGGAACAGGAGGTCGAGAAAGAGGAGTGGGCGACGGAGAAGGGGAAGCTCCGTGAAAGAAAGAAAGAAAGAAGGAAAGATGTATAAAGCAAAAAAGGATTCAGCAACAGGGACGGCAGAAGAAACCGAAAATGAGGAGCGAGGGAAAGATACATCATAACCGGGTCAGAGGAGGTGGATGCCGATGAATAAACGAAGGGGGACGACTTGATCTCTACAAGAATGCTTATAACTCATATGTCAGCCAAAGAAGAGAGATGCACCAGCGGGTAGAATAGCATGTGGGCAAATATCGAATAATAATAATAATACACACACACAATAATAATAATAATAATAACAACAACACTGTGGAAGAGGAAAATAAACATTTGAGAAGGAAATGAAAATGAAGTGGACCTTGTCAATAAATACAAAGACTGTCTATTTGCTCTTTGTAGGATTAGAAATCGATAGTTCAGGTACACAAGTTTGTGTTTGTGTTGTATTCCAGGTACATACTTTTCCCTTTGCAACTTTATCTGTCATTTATATGAGCTTCCTTTTGTAAACTTACTTTTATATTTCTTCAGTCTGTTCAGTAAAGGACGACAGTCGAAAGCCCTCGCAGCACCCTAGTATTTCTCTTTTTTTTCGTGGATTTTTTCTTTTATTCATATATTCATCACGTTCCATGTTTTCGTGATTCAGTTATGTCATATAGATCATTGTCGACCCGTGTTTTTAAAGAACGTATATATATTCTTCTAACAATCTCCAAACTGTTACCCACAACTCTAAAATCTTACAAAATCCTGTCGACGTGAATAGAAATACGCGAACACCGCCCTTGCTTTAAGGCGTGGGCGTTTGTCCTTTCCTATGAGGATTCCACCTGGTCAATACAACATTTTAGTGCCCCCTGATTCAGAGTATTTGGACGATACTCCTTTAACCTTGCCTCTGAATATCCATTGTTAGTCTGAATAATTCACGCTCTGTTGGCATTACGCAACAGCACCATGTAAAAGTATGCTAATGGCAAGTGTCATAATGAAACACTCGTTGATGAGAACATAACTGCGAAGAATCCAAGAAAGTTCATTTTTAGAAAAACACGTCCACTCTATAAAGTTTATAGTATAATATTTCCCCATAGTCTGCTCTAGCCTCTTAATCCCAAGAGATACGTTCAGCAACAGATGTTTAGGATAAACCAGGCTAGTATTCCCTAGGTCTCGGTAATTAGACCCTGAAAAAGTATACAATTTTTGTCTGGTATTGTTGCACAGAAGCTAATCCTCAAACAAACAGATTTTCAGCTGTATTTCGCAGAATGTTTCTAAATTAATTACTTTGTTTTAGCATGAAACTGGAAAGATATTCGATACGAGTATACTAAATATTGTCTAAAAATGCTGTTACCCACGAAAATTCTGAACAAAAACGATGACCATGAAATGCCAAAACTAAATAATACACACTGCAAGTCAGGTTGCGCATAATTATGAATGCGTCCCACGATGCCTCAGGGCCTAAGGGGATGGTCCGTCCCTATCGGTCGGCGCACGTGCAAGTTCGTCTATTCTGGAAAATATCAGATGTCTGAATTGGTATACGATGGCCATTAATGGAGGATGCTCAATATTCTGCTTTAACTCAGTGCTTGTTTGACATTGTGCAACAGACCAGAAGAGATCATAACAGCCTTTCATACGCATTTTTACATTTATATACATATTATGGGCAGACGAGTGAAATAATTTGATGGGTTAAATTGGCGGTGGCACCTTTCCATCTCCCTGCATCCTTCTCAACAGCTGACGTCCTATTGGCTACACGTATCCTTAGGTCCCGCCCCTGTTTTCGCCTCCTGCGATTGGTCCAATTCTTAAATGAAACCAGACAGTTCGTCCTTATTGGCTTTTTGCTTGACGCCTGTGTATTAAAGAACGATCCTCTGGTCACGTTACTCAGTCTGACCTAGATAGAGAAAAGTAAATATCCCATTGTCGGAGGGCAGTTTTGGCGTGGTGTACATGGTAGCAAACTATGGATTATCGGAGTTTTGGAAGAAATTACTGAGCTGCCTGCTCAAGAAGAGGCCTGTTTCCATCGCTTTTGAAAAAGGTATTTGTGAGTGCATATTTACCTGCCTTTAGTTTTTCACCTTCCCAATCGTGCCTATATGTTAAATTTTGAACAAAATTAAACGTTAATTTTTACCATTTAATGCGTTAAAGATCCAAATGCATTGCAAATCTATACGTGCAGCAAAGTGGCCCACATTTAAATACCAACTTGTCATTACCTTTATCTCTAAAATAAGTAAAACAGAAGCACATTATGCATGTCTCACTCATTTCGATATTACTCGATTGAGAAAACTCATCACTTCAGTGTGGTTGGTTGCTTTTTTCCTCTTACACCGGAATCCTCACCATTTCCTATTGAGGTGTATATAGCATTCAGTATCATTAAAAGACGCATCATATATGTCACAAAATGAAAGGTTAAGTTAAACCAATTTAGTTTTATAGCATTGCCTCGTAAAATAGTTTTGATTAATTGATAACATCAAAATGCCTAATGACAAATAATGTCTGGTTTTTCCAACGACAACATAGTTTTTCATTTTTACATAACGAACAGCCACAATACTTTTCCCTTTTCATTTGCAGAAAACGACCAGCCACAAGACTTGAGTACCAAACAGCGTCGTC